>NW_007744344.1:18838-30959 GCF_000696425.1 Galeopterus variegatus
ATTATTATTATTTCTATTTATTTGTCCCTCCATGTACTTTTCTCAAATTTTCATCTGTGTGTCTGATTTCTTATTGAGGTTATCCGATTTCTACTTTGTCTCTCACTTTCTCCTTTCCCATCTGTTCCTCTGGGTTGTACCTTAACCTCCTGGGTGACTGTAAAATTTACATTAGTTTACACATTTTTCTCAAAGATCTCTTCTCCCGGGTTGACAGAAGTTCTTCTGTTTTCACACGGACCACAGCACCGGAGACCCTTCCCTAGCCCCGCGTATCCTAACGGTCTCCCGCAGGCTTTTCTGAACTGCAAGCCCTCGGTCATTCACAAAACTCAGGTCATTGCCAAGACCTCATATTTGGTTCTTTTGTGCATTTAATAAAATTGCCCAGGCGCTGCTTCTTTGATGGGTCCAGCCTGCCTTTGCCTATTTTGTCTCCCTCCGTCTTCTGCACAGGGTACCATCCACTCGGGAGCTCAGGGGCCTTGGTCCTTGGTCCCTCTCACAGTTTAGCGCCAACAAAACAGAAAATGGACATCATCCCATCTGCATGTACTCGAATGTGAAGAAGAGAAACGCAGGACGGGAGGAAGGGGAGTTATTTTCTGTGCTCACTGGAAGACAGAGATTCATCGAGGTGTTGGGAGTGTGGATCATAATTCCCTTCTCCCTCCGCTGGGGGTAGACTGACCACCTTCTCTGCTTCTCCTTTGTTAGTCATTTGGAGAGTTTGGGGATCACTGGTCTCTGCAGAGAGACAAGGACATGATGAGTCGTGGGGTGCCCTGGACCCAGCCCTCAGCATGCTCGTGCCATCTGCAATGGGAAACCGGGTGTCTGTTCCACATGCCAAGAGCCGCGCTGTCCTGTCCTTGTCCCTCATCTGGCTGCGTTTCCTCCCTTCTCTCCACTTCTCAGGGCCTGACCTGCAGCTGCCTCCACCACTGCTGGATCCCAGCTGTGGCTCCCCCGCTGTCCGGGCTTCTCTCCCTCTGGCTTCTGGTGTCTGTTGCTTCTGTCTTTCTCTTTTTCAGTGACACCGTAGCCCTTTTCTATCATGCGTGTAGCTCTCATTCTAGATCTCTCCTATCCCAATGGGTGGGCTCCCTTCTTGCGCTCTCTGTATCTCCGTGACTTTTCTTCCCTCCCCCCAACATTATTTTTTTACTTAAAGTCAGGCCCTGGTCCACTCCTCCAGGAACTTGCAGAACTTCCTCATTCTGCTCTGACTCGGTGACCCTGTCCTGTTTGTCCAGCTGGGCTTACACAACCATCACCCCGTGACACACCCAGGACACTGCTGCCACCTCTTCCTTTCCTACTTTGCACTTGCAGAAATTACCTGCACACAGCTCTGTGCTTTCTTTTGCCATGTGTGAAACAGAGGTGATGACAGTTTGCTGCCTATGCCTCAGGGTTCCGTGAGGGTGAAAGCAGCTCTTGCACGGTCCTGCGATCTGATGGAGACTGTCAGAACCTTGCCCGCCCCACCCATGCCCTCCTTCTGTTCTCATTTGCACCTTTCCACACGTCTCCGCCCCTTCTGTCCCTACACCCCACCTTGCTCCTGGACTCCCTTGGTACTTCTCTTTGTCTTCATTTGTTTCTTTTTCCTTGTCTGTTCCCCGTCCCTTTTCTCCCTCTTGCTTCTCTGATGCTGTGCTTTACACCCTTCCCTGGCTCTCGTCCAACTGCCTTGTAGAACTGGGGATCAGAAAAGGCAGCTGCCTCTGAGATCCTACGTACTTTCTGCACAATTTCACCAGATTAGTGAGCAGGACGGAGTGGGCCAAGCAGACTGTTGCAAGCACAGGGCTGAGCACGTGCAAAAGCTCAGAGCAGGAAGAGGAATCAGAGAATTAAATTACTGAAAAAGCAGTAGCAGGAGGGGCAGCATGAGGTTGCAGTCCTGGGAAGAAACCATGGACTTAATCCTTATGACCACAAGGAGTGACTGAGTTAAAGAAGGAAAGGAAGAGAAGCCAACTTGCATTTTCAGAGTCATCCAACTGAGTTGGAGAGAACGGATGTGGTGGGCACAAGACGGGAAGATACGAGACTGGAGGCTGCTGCTCATCCGAGAGAGACCAGACGAGTGTTTGTGTTGGGCGTGGAGGGGAGTGGGCAGGTGGGATGACTGAAGCTGACGCAGGGGAGGCGTCATTACTGACTCCTAGGTGTCTGCGCGAAGAGAGGAGCCATAGTGCTGCATACCGAGACAGGGAGACCTGGGCGAGGAGAAGGGTATGCAGTCAGGAAGGATGGTACGTGCAGTTTTGCTTTATTTTGTTATTTATTTATTTGTGGCTGGCCGGTACACGGATTCCAACCTTTGACCTTGGTGTTATCAGCACCGTGTTCTAACTGAGTGAGCTACCTGGACAGCCCCGTAGGTGCAATTTTGGAAATGTCTTGTTTTGCAGTTTCTGGAAAACATCCCAATGGATCGATCTGTACCAGTCAGCCACAAGAAGAAAAGAAAGAAAGAAAGAAAAAGCTATACTTCGTATTTCTATTTAAACACCAAAACAAACAAACAAAAAAGCCATCCAAATGGAGATGTCTCTCAGATATCTGCATGAACACATTCAGGCACTCAGATGAATGAGCTGCGAAGGCAAGTCTGGAAAGATCTGTTTTGGGATCATTAAGTTACAGATGTGAGTAGCCAGGAATGCCAGGGTGGCAGGGAGCACGGGCTACTGCCTCCGAGAATATTACAGGGGCCACTTTGGTAGCTGAGGACATGACACCATAATGTTAAAACTCACTGCTAGCGTGTTTCACCCTGTGCCAGAAGTTGTTTCTGTCCAGTGACTCGTCCCTCAATCTCTACAACGTCCCAAACTCTTCTCTGTCTCTTGCAAACAGGTTTCACTCTCTCCTGACTTTCCACACACTCTCCTTTATCTTTTTCTCTGTGATTAATTTTGTGCCTCTCCCCTGCCGGTCTGTCCTAGCATTTTCCTTCTCTATGTTTCTCCCACTATCATTTTCTCTTCCTTTTAAATTCTGTGCCTTGTTTGATTACGGAGCTCAGCTCCTTTCTTCCGTGGTGCTCATTTCTCTGCCTCTGTCTGTCCTCTCTAGTTAACTTTCTGTTTCTAATTTTTCAACCTAAAATTTAAATCGAAAAATTTACATTTCAGTCTCTGTATATTTTCTTCATCTCACAGATTCCTTCTCCCATATGATCAAAGGTCTCATCTTCTGCCATTGGTAAAGGGGCAGGGACCCTTCCCCTTTCAGGTCCACTTCAAAAGTCTTTCACACTATTTTCTATACTGCAATTATTCTCATCAGCTGTCCTTACCTGCTTGTTCAGATCCATGGGCATGTTCATTAGTCATTTCTTGGGTTCTTAATGCATCATTTGGGTCGTTGGATGAATCTTCTTCCCTTCCATCCGTCTGGTTCCCAGCACGGAGATGCTCTGGGATTCTAGCTGTAGGTGAGGATACCCCTAGATCACATTACGAATCATAAAAGATTTATTTTTCTCTTCCTCTCATAATGAACCTCTTTTGCTCTCTACTAATAACTATTACTAATCCTTCCATCCACCCGATTCTCATTCCCACTACCCCCAGTAGTAGACGAATCTCTAAATATACTTTTGATGTACTTTGTACTTTTTAGTGTACATTTCATACTTTTAACAATTTGCCTTTACGGGCCTGCCCAGTGGCGCACTGCTACAGTGCGCCGCTGGGGAGTGTCGCGACCCTCCTGCCGAGGGTTCGGATCCCACATACAGACCGGCCGCTCACTCGCTGAGTGAGGTGCGGCCGCAACACCGAGGGTTGCGATCCCATTGCCGGTCCCGGCCCAGTACGGGTGCGACACTGAGGGTTGCGATCCGTTGCCAGTCACAAAAAAAGACAAAAAGGAAATAAAAAAAAACAATTTGCCTTTAGTCAAAATCATTATGGAACAGGAAATAAAGGTGGCAATGACCAATCTGATTCCAAGTTTGAGAAATTGTACATTGCCCCAGAGGCACAGGCATCCAATCAGTAATTAGTTATTTAAGAGTAAAATAAAAATATTCTTTCAAAAAAAAAGAACAAATGTATTAACATAGATCCAAATATTATATAAATATACTAATATATTTTAAAATATGTAATATCTTAAGTATAAATTAAAATCATGGTTACAAAGAAACAGCGGTGAAGGGGAACTAGCACTTCCCCAGGTGGGGTGGGTGGGGAGGGATCCAGGAAACAAATGAAAAACTCTATCTGAAAGGCGCAAACAGGAAGTGACTGTCACCCCAGCTGTTCCAGTAACCCAGGGAGGTGGCAGGAAGAGGTGCAGGAAACCAGCTGAGGGCACCGCGCTCCAGAGCTGCATTGCGAGGTGACCCAGCAAACTCAGATGGAAGCAGAACCCGAGATATGAGAAAAAAACACCAAAGAGAGAGAAAGATGCCTCCCAGGAAGGACTGACGAGGGAGGCGCCTCCTGGGGGCAGCACCCACTGGGGGTAGGGGGAGGACAAAGACACAGAACCTGTGGGAACAACCCCAGGTTGCTTTTCCCATCCCTAGGACACGCTGATTTCATGTCCAGGTGAAATCTGGAGGACAAGGGGGAAAGCCGTGTGGGTCAGTGGTCTCGAGAACGTGAGGGAAGCCCGGTGTGCAGGCGTTTCAGTGAGGGCTGGGGGGCTTCTTGCACGGGATGACGGTGGGGACTGGGTGACAGGAGGGGGTTATGCACTGAAGATACCACCATTCCCTTGTACGCACAGCCTGGGAACATCTTGGTTACTAATATAATACTGACCCGAAATGTGTGCCCAAGTATTTGATTTCCTTTATTCCTTTCTCTGACCTGGATATGTCATAGCATAGAAATGAGACAGCTCTTATTTTATTTTAATCACAAACCAACACATCCCATTCTTCATTCTGACTTCTTTTACTTTTTCCCTGCTTAAAAACCCTCTTTTGTTTCTTTATTTCCCCCCAAATAAACTTCAAATTCCTTAGCACAGGATGTGGGGCCCTTGAGAATTTGCTCCTACTTCCCTCTCCAGAGGCAGCTCCCAAACCCTCCCTCCCACGCTCTGATGCAGGCACATGGTTCTAGAAGCCCACCCTCCCTCCACACGCTGGAGCTGTCACACGCTGCCCCTCCCTGTGCATGGGTATGTGCCTGGCTTCCCTTGTGACTTCACTCTTCATTGAGAGAAGCAAATTGACACAAGGTGCACTGAAAGGTAAATTTTCTAATATAATACAAAGAAAATCTCTTTTATTTTTGAACATGTCTACAAGTATAAGAGAGGGCTTACTCCCTTCCTATGGAAGGGCATAATTTATGCTTCTTTCCAAAAAATAGAGACTTAAGTCCTATGTTTCGTAGCACCCAAATCAGGCCCTGGCTGAGCAATCATTTGTGGGATTTCTTGTCACCCCCACTATGTATAAGCTCCATGGTGACATGGATCATGTGTGTTTTCTTGACCACTGTATTCCCTCTGGGCCTGGAATGTGGTAGTCACTCAGTGAAATATTTGTCAAATATCAATAGAATGAATGAATGAATGAGTTGGACTTGAATCCCCCAAAGTCATTGAGAGCTATAGTTACCATTTTGGAAGTTTCTGAGAATCTCGTTTAAATCAGGATAAGCCTTCAGGTTACTCTTGCTGAACAATGTAGGCAGAAGTGACTCGTCAAACGTCTTCTCCAGCTCACTGAGGACATCGTACATTACTCTTGGCATTGGGACCAGGTTTCTACAAGTTTCTTGAAAATGCTTAAAAATATTGAATGAAGAATTATGCAGCTGTGGATTTATGGGTGATAAAAGACTCTCAGATCATAGATAAACCCTTTGTTCTCTTGTGAAATGTTAGAATTTTACATATATTTGGATAACTTCTTTAATGTTCTCCACCATAAAAGCAGACTCATACTTTGTGAGCCTGACTCTGTGACATTGTTGTACACTTGAGGAGAGAGTAATTTTAAAGAATAAAACTGGGTTCAAAGTTAAACGTTGTGCTGGGCTTTAAGAGCCTGGGGATGTTTCAGAAGTGGCCCTAACAAGTCATAAGAGACTGTTCTGTTGATTGGACAATAACCACTGCCCTCCCCCCTTGATGTACTTGAATTAAATCAGGGTATTCCTGCATGTTGACCTCGCTGAACAATGCTTCCAGAAGTGTCCGGTTAAATGTCTTCTCCAGTTCATTGAGAACATTGTAGACCACTCTTTGTACAGGGACCAGGTTTCTACAAGAATCTTGAGAATCCTTAGAGAAATTTTGAATGGAGAAAATATAAATACAGACTTTCAAGTTACAGAAGAGCCCTGGTAAGTAATTTTATGGTTAATGCATTCCAACTTCCCTACTTGGGTATTTTCTCAGGTAGTTTTAGAAAATTTTTATATATTTGTATAGCTACTAAATGAAACAAGTAAATCCTTCCTCCTTAAAAATATTCATTGGTGAGTCTGATCTCCTCTTTCTCATTTACATTAGATAAAAAGGACCAATTTTGAAGAATAAACGTGGGTTCAAAGTTAAACGATGTGTAGCCCTCTAAGAGCCTGGCCAATATGTTTCAGGAAGAGAATTATCAGATAATGAACGAGTGTCTGTTCTGTCAACTGGACAACCCTGCCCTTCCCCCAGGACTGACTTGGCTCAAGGGAACCAGGTGAGCACACTCCTCTTGCTGTGAACTTGGCCACAGTCAAAGCACATTCACAGAGCAAAGAGAAGACTTGCTGCTCTGTATCTCTAACAGAGCCGTTAGTAAAATTTACCCATTTTCAAAGATCCCAGAAATGTTAAAAAAAAAAAAAGAAGAAAATTGAAAGATATTGGATTGGAGAAAGAATAGCAAGCATCTACTCTCAGTTTTTCCTAACAAGACACCAATTCCCTGTGCATTGGAATGTTCTCAGATCTAGGTATTTTAATTTGATGTTAATTGAAATAAAATGCTGTGCCAATTACTATTTCTGTAAATCAATTCATTAAAATTATTAACCAATTCATTAAAATTCTTTTTAATTTTTAGTTTTTGTTGTATTGTATGAATTCCTATAAGACATTGTGCATTTATGGAGTACTGTACACCTCTTTCTAATCCAACTTATATCTAGTACCATTCAACTCAACTCCAGAGGGTGCCATGGAACCATCTCCAGTGATGTCTGCCTCTCCTCTCCCTGTCTACCTTACAGAAGAACTTACGAAAATACTTGAAGAGGTCCCCCACTCATGGGAGACAGGTCAGTCAGCTAGTTGTACCCTGAAGTTTGGGTCTAGGATATCAGAGCATAACTTAATTTGGGGCTAGTTTACCAGGTTGTGACATAAGAAGCTTTACTTACTTCAAACATTTTATTTGTGATGAGTTCACGGTCACGGAGCCCCTCAAGAAAAGGAAATGTCTTTTTTATTGCACTCGAAATCTCCACCTTATTTCTTTTGAAGTGATTGAATATAGTCTCATAGATAAGCCTCTCCTCTCCGTTCTGGTCTTCTGCAGACATCCTAGGCAAAAAAGATACCATGTAAAAATGGTCATCAAGATTTTGAGGTGTGTGTGAAGGCTGTGAGATTTTGAATATGAGGAATAGTCTATGAAGAACCAATATATATAAAGTAGGTGGTCCTGAGTAGAGGACAGGATAAATGGAATTGAAGCAATTAACAAAGATGTCATAGAAGAAAGCATGGAGGTTACGAAAAATTAATGGATAGGACTGAAAAAGTCCAGTCTGTCCTGATCAAAGCCATTGTAAGGATATCTTCAGCTACATACAAACCTCTGGATTTTTTTAAAAAATCAAACAAAATGTAAATTCCTACAAAATTGAGATGGAGTAAGCAGGTCATCTACAGAGGAATAAAAAACAATGGAATAAAAAAAATCTAACCTTGATAATGCATCTTAATTAACAACTAAGAGAAAATAAATTTCAGAAAGGTAAAAACAAGATATCCCCTCTGTAATGTATAGCTATTAAGGGAGAAATACCATCTCACATCATAAAATTAATCCATAAATATGATGTGGCTTAATAATGATAATGATATGATGAGTTATAAATTGATAATTTCACCAGAATATCAGCTATATCTCCTGGGACATCGGGTTCTGCTGTGTGTTAATATCAATCTGTCTGTGTTATTGGTATATAGTGAATCTTTTTAGGCATCTGCATTTCAGATACTGCTGCTGTTTCCTGTGAAGGTAATTTTAAGCCTGAGTCTATAATTCTGGTTCTTAATTGTTTATTTTATTTCTCTGATAATGTTTTAATCAACATCTCTGTATTCCTAAATGTTTTGAAAACTCTCAAGCTTTCTTCATCAAACCAGAAGACAATTATGGGTACGTCCCAGTACCTAACAGGGAATCACATGCAGCAGGGAATAATAGTGCCACATTACTGTTTTGAATTCTTTTAAAAAAAGGTTTCTGGTTAAAGACGATAGTTCGAAGAAAAGCATGTCTTCTTTTTTATTGAAGACCCCACTAAGATGATAAGAAAGAAATTAGATTCACAATGACAGAGGACAATGAACAGATGAAAGATTTCAACCAAAATATATAGGACAAAACGTGGTCACAGGAGCATGAGTTGCTACTACAGGAGGAGGATGCTCATGGAGGTCAGGAAAGCAACCAGTGTGCCCTGCAGAACTCTGAAGAAGCCACGGAGATTGGGAGGAAGACAGGGCTAAAAACTGATATGTTATTTGAAAAATGAAGAACAGAACAGCACACCCCCATGTGTCAACCCACGTGCTGACCACATACAGTCAGGCAGGCCCTCAGGGTCAAAGATTGCTGTCATTTCCTTCACTATAGGCTAATGCTGCCTGTTGTATTTTGCATAAATGGAATAATACATAATGTATGCTATGTGTCTGCCTTCTTTTGCTTGTCATCCATACTGTTGCACTGAACAGTGGTTTGTTCCTTTTCATCATTAAGTGGTATTTCATTATGTGAATCTATCACAACCTGTTTATTGATTTTCCTGTTGATGAACATTTGGGCTGATTCCAGTCTGGGGCTGGTACAAATAAAACTGCAGTTCTCGTTCAATTCTTTTTGTGGCAAGATGTTTTCATTTCTCTTGGGTAAAGACCTCAGACTGGAATTGCTGGTTCATTCTGTGGGAGTATTTCTAACTGCTTTATAACCTGCCAAATGGATATTCAAAATCTATTAAAGATGGTCTTTCTAATTTTAGCCATTCTAGTGTGTGTAATGTGATATCTCATTTTAGTGTTAATTTGTATTTTTTCAATAATTAATGATGTCAAGCACATTTTCATGTGATTATTGGCAGTTTTTATATTTTCTTCTGTGAAGTGTCCAAGTCTTTGGCCCATTTGTATTCTCGAGTGGTCTTTTACTATTTGGTGGGTAGGAGTGTGTAATACATTATGGATAGAAGTTTACTGTCTGATTTATGTACTGTGAATACATTTTCTCCAGTTTGTGGCTTGCCTTTAATTTTCTTAATCATGTCTTTTGATGGGGAGAAAGTTTTAATTTTGATGAAGAGCAGTCTATCATTTTTCTTTTTTCTTTTTTCTTTTTTTAAAATTTTTATTTTGTCAATATACAATGTATATGATTATTATGGCCCNGGGACATCGGGTTCTGCTGTGTGTTAATATCAATCTGTCTGTGTTATTGGTATATAGTGAATCTTTTTAGGCATCTGCATTTCAGATACTGCTGCTGTTTCCTCTGAAAGTAATTCTAAGCCTGAGTCTATAATTCTCATTCTTAATTGATTACTTTATTTCTCTGATAATGTTTTAATCAACATCTCTGTATGTTTTGAAAACTCTCAATCTTTCTTCGTCAAACCAGAAGACAATTATGGGCACGTCCCAGTACCTAACATGCTGCAGGGAATAATAACGCCACATTATTGTTTTGAATTCCTGTAAAAAAAAAAAAGTTTCTGGTTAACGTCTATAGATTGAAGAGAAGCATTAGTCTTCTTCTTTTTTTTTTATTAAAGACCCCACTAAGATGATAAGAAAGAAATTAGATTCACAATGACAAAGAGAATGGCAGAGGACAATGAGCAGATGAAAGATTTCAACCAAAATCTATAAGACAAAAATGGTCACAGGAGCACGAGTTGCTACTACAGGAGGAGGATGCTCATGGAGGTCAGGAAAGCACCAGTGTGCCCTGCAGAACTCTGAAGAAGCCACGGAGATTGGGAGGAAGACAGGGCTAAAAACTGATGTGTTATTTGCAAATTGAAGAACAGAACAGCACACCCTCTGCCTGTCAACCCACGTGCTGACCACATACAGTCAGGCAGGCCCTCAGGGGCAAAGATTGCTGTCATTTCTTTCACCATATGTTAATGCTACCTGCTGCGGCAAAATATTTTCATTTCTCTTGGGTAAATACCTCGGAGTGGAATTGCTGCTTCATTCTGTAGGAGTATGTCCAACTGTTTTAGAACCTGCCAAATGGATATTCAAAGTCTATTAGAGATGGTCTATCTTATTTTAGCCATTCTAGTGTGCGTAATGTGATCTCATTTTAGTTTTAATTTGTATTTCTTCAATAACTAATGATGTCAAGCANTGAAAAAAATTGACCTCAAAAGGTAGTAATAAACCTAATTACCATTTTCGAAGCTTTTATATACTTGAATTAAATCAGGGTATTCCTGCATGTTGACCTCGCTGAACAATGCTTCCAGAAGTGTCCGGTTAAATGTCTTCTCCAGTTCATTGAGAACATTGTAGACCACTCTTTGTACAGGGACCAGGTTTCTACAAGAATCTTGAGAATCCTTAGAGAAATTTTGAATGGAGAAAATATAAATACAGACTTTCAAGTTACAGAAGAGCCCTGGTAAGTAATTTTATGGTTAATGCATTCCAACTTCCCTACTTGGGTATTTTCTCAGGTAGTTTTAGAAAATTTTTATATATTTGTATAGCTACTAAATGAAACAAGTAAATCCTTCCTCCTTAAAAATATTCATTGGTGAGTCTGATCTCCTCTTTCTCATTTACATTAGATAAAAAGGACCAATTTTGAAGAATAAACGTGGGTTCAAAGTTAAACGATGTGTAGCCCTCTAAGAGCCTGGCCAATATGTTTCAGGAAGAGAATTATCAGATAATGAACGAGTGTCTGTTCTGTCAACTGGACAACCCTGCCCTTCCCCCAGGACTGACTTGGCTCAAGGGAACCAGACGACCACACTCCTCTTGCTGTGAACTTGGCTACAGTCAAAGCACATTCACAGAGCAAAGAGAAGACTTGCTCTCTGTATCTCTAACAGGGCCTGTTGGTAAAATTTACCCAAATTCTAAGATTCCAGAAAAGTAAAAAAAAAAAATTAAAGAAAAGGAAAATTGAAAGATATTGGAAAAAGAACAGCAAACTTCTACTCCCAAATTTGTCCTAACAAGACACCAATGCCCTATGTGTTTGAATGTTCTCAGCATCTAGGTATTTTAATTTGATGTTAATTGAAATAAAATGCTGTGTTAATTACTATTTCAGTAAATCAATTCATTAAAATTATTAATCAATTCATTAAAATTACTTAAAATTTTCAGTTTATGTTATATTATTGTGTGAATTCCTATAAGACATTGTGCATTTATGGAGTACTGTATACCTGTTTCTAATCCAACTTATATCTAGTACCATTCAACTTGACTCCAGAGGGTGCCATGGAACCATCTCAGGTGATGTCTGCCTCTCCTCTCCCTGTCTATCTCACAGGAGCACTTACAGAAATACTTGAAAAGGTCCCCCACTCATAGAAGACAGGTCAGTCAGCTAGTTGTACCCTGAAATTTGGGTCTAGAATAGCAAAGCATAACTTGATTTGGGGCTAGTTTAACAGGTTGTGACATTATAAGCTTTACTTACTTGAAACAATTTATTTGTGATGAGTTCACGGTCACGGAGCCCCTCAAGAAAAGGAAATGTCTTTTTAATTGCATTCGAAATCTCCACCTTATTTCTTTTGAAGTGATTGAATATAGTCTCATAGATAAGCCTCTCCTCTCCGTTCTGGTCTTCTGCAGACATCCTAGGCAAAAAAGATACCATGTAAAAATGGTCATCAAGATTTTGAGG
>NW_007744345.1:0-2170 GCF_000696425.1 Galeopterus variegatus
GGCCACAGCTCACTATCATTAAACTCTTGAAAGGGCTTTACCCAAATGGGGTGTCCACTCAGTTTTAGAACGCAGGATAAGTTGACCACAAGGCTGTGTTCAGTGATTGTTCAACAATGACAGAAATGAAAATGGTAATAATTACAACAGTGGCGATTTTCAAAATGGCAATGACAATGTTGATAATAACAGGAATAAAAGTAAATGGAAGGAGATGGCAGAGGAGGACAGTCCTCCCCGAGTGAATGAGCAGATGCTTATGTTGGGACCTGGGGTGCTCTGGAGTCAGAGCAGAAGGAATGCAACGTGACCAGGTTCTGTGAAGGTGAAGGACAGAAGGTAGGTGGGAAAGAACGCAGAAGAGGAGGACAGGGGCCAACAGGAGACTCGTGTGTGGAAAACACCAGGTGAGCCTTGGGAAAGGAGGAAACTGATGCCACTCCCAGAGCCCAACACCACCCAGGTAGAGTGAGGGTTAGGGTTGGTGTTGATGTTGAGGTTTGGGTTTGGTTGAATTAGGGATAGGGGTTAGAGGTAGCATTAGGGGGTTGGGTTAGGATTAGAGGTTATGGTTGGTTTTAGGGAGCAAGGTTAGGATTAGTGGTTAGGTTAGGGGTTAGGTAGTTTGGGGTTAGAGATTAATGTCACAATTGGGGTAGGGTTAAGTGCTAGGGTTAGTGTTAGTGCTTAAGGATAAGCTTTCTGTTGGGGTTAGATTTAGAGATTAGGGTTAGGGCTTATTATCAGAGTTCAAGGTTTAGATTAAGGGTTAGGGTAAGGTTAGGGTTAGGTTTCAGTTTAGGGGAAGGAGTTGGGATAGGGGTTANTGCTCACCCTCCCAGCAGCAGATCCAGCACTGATTGGGTGGAGGTGAGGACTCAGCAGGAGCACAGGAAGGTGGGGATGTGGAAGGGGTTGCTGCCGAGGTGGCTGCACTTAGTGATCCAGCAACTTCTCCAGCGTCTCTGCCTCAACCATCTCCACACAGCAGGCTTCCCCTCTCTGGGTGGGACAGGGTGGGATCACATGGTCAGGACAGTCTGGATGCACAACCTCCTCTATGGAAGCAGAGTCACTGATCCCATGTTATAGAGGGCACCAAGGCTCCAAGAGGTCTTGACGTGAGCTGACTTGTCATGGGGCTGAGACGTGGCCAGCTGTGAGCTGTGGCTGTAATAGAACCACGCTTGTGTCACTTCACGTGATGTGCAGCTACAGCCAGAACACAGGCACGAGTTGCAGTGAGGGAAATGAAGCTTTAAGTACAAGGCCAAGTAACAGAGTCCAGGGGGCTGAAGCTCAGAAACACTCTGATCTCCGAGCACGCTTACAGGCAGGGAGTTTTAAAGAAAGTGTTGGGGGTTGGGGAACGGGCTGTGTGAGCCACCAGTTGACTGTCCTGAGTGGCTGCACCTCTGAGCACAAAGAAGCAGGATCTCCACGCACAAAGACACAACTTGGTTTCCTCTATCACTTACCAGGTTATTATCAGTCTGTGTTCTTGACAGTTCACCTCCTTAGCACATTCTGATGACTGGGAAAGTTCTGGATTTTATCCTGTAAAGACATCTCGAGGATACGAGTCAAGACAATGTCTCCTGTCCCTAGGGCTTAGCGACTCAGTTCTGTGGTACTTCTCATCACTTAGGTAACATCCCGTCCTGCCCAGCTGTCTTCTTTCTACTTCCTTACTTGATTGCTACTTGTAAATCCTAACTCCTTAATTAGAGCATCTGTTCCCAGATCCTAAGTCAGCATCAGCTTGAGGGACCAAGGCCACAGCTCACTATCATTAAACTCTTGAAAGGGCTTTACCCAAATGGGGTGTCCACTCAATTTTAGAACGCAGGATAAGTTGACCACAAGGCTGTGTTCAGTGATTGTTCAACAATGACAGAAATGAAAATGGTAATAATTACAACAGTGGGGATTTTCAAAATGGCAATGACAATGTTGATAATAACAGGAATAAAAGTAAACGGAAGGAGGTGGCAGAGGAGTATAGTCCTCCGCGAGTGAATGAGCAGGTGCTTATGTTGGGACCTGGGGTGCTCTGGAGTCAGAGCAGAAAGAATGAGGTGTGACCAGGTTCTGTGAAGGTGAAGGACAGAAGGTAGGTGGGAAAGAATGCAGAAGAGGAGGACAGGGGCCAACAGGAGACTCGTGTGTG
>NW_007744345.1:3387-4285 GCF_000696425.1 Galeopterus variegatus
AGGGTTAGGGTAAGGTTAGGGTTAGGTTTCAGTTTAGGGGAAGGAGTTGGGATAGGGGTTAGAGTTGGAATTGGAGGTAAGTGGTAGGGTTTAGGTATAGGTAACATGTATAACATGTTTGGAGTTAAGGATTATGGTAATAGGTTGTGTTTATGGTTTAGGGCTTAGTTTTAGTGGATAGAGTTGAGGATTATTGTGTTAGGGAAAAGGTTAGGGGTTAAATATTAGGTGTTAGAGGTTAGGGTTAAGAATTAAAATAAGGGCCAGGCTAGCTAGCTTAGTTGGTTACAAAAGTTTCCTGATAGCCCCAAGGTCCAGGGTTTATCCTTGTACTGGCCAGCTGACAAGAAAAAAACATCTATCAGATGCAAGACCAATTGGAGGTTGGTATCGTCCCAACGTCCAATGACAGTGTCCAAAATGAGAAATTCAGCGATGGAGAGAAAGCACTTTAGGGCAGAACTGATGACTTTACAGGTGTGGGCAGTGAAAATAGAGGAGATGCTGGAGATAAAATTTGGACATCTGGCTCTACTGAGTGATTAGATGCTGGTACTGCTGGCTGAAGAAAGGGATACTGACAAGGTCAGATTCAGATAAAGAGCTTGTGGGCCAGTTTAGTCACACTGAGGTCTAGGTGCCATCAGAGCACAGATTTCCATTCTGGAAAGAGCCAATTACACAGGCTCTGTTCTTGGACCCAAGGACATGTTTAACTCATGGTGAGAGGCATGCAGGTCTTCTGCACCCCACCATGCCTGAGGTAACCACTGTCCAGTGAAGTCCAGCCTGAGTAAATCTGCACTATAGGTTGAAACTCCACTGCCCAACTGGCCACTGTTGCTTTGCCCCCCATGGATTTGTCACCCCTCTTCCCCTGGGTGACAGAGCCACAAAG
>NW_007744345.1:4717-6318 GCF_000696425.1 Galeopterus variegatus
TTGCTTTGCCCCCCATGGATTTGTCACCCCTCTTCCCCTGGGTGACAGAGCCACAAAGGATAACTCAAAGCCCATCTCTTCTGAGCAGTGAGAAGCCCCAAAGTGGATAACTTCCCCAGAACCCTCAAGAGCGAGGCATTCCTTCCATTTGGGAAATTAACCCCGAATTTGGGGTCTCTTCCTGCATTTATTCTCCAGCCTGGGAAGTTACAGGAAGAGACATAGGTGACGTTAAAGTCTTAACAAATTTAACAATAGAAGCTGGTAACATTCAGTAAAAACAAGTCAGATGACATTCCATTAAGGCAATTAAGTGATCCACCAAGAAAAAGCTTGATCTTAGCAAACATTCCTTCTTACTACAGTTTCCCAGTATCTTTACATATCAATCAGTAACCTGTCTGTCTTTCAGCTAGCAGCCTTGCTGTGTTACAACTCTGTACCTTATCACAGAGACTCAATAGCCTGGGGAAAATTTCCTGGTTTTTATAAGGTCAATATTTGAAACAGCAAGGCTTTGGAAAACCAGATCTTGTGAAGTACATTTGATTTATAGTATACTCCACAGGCCACCATTGTCCTGCGTATCCAGGACCCAAGGCTTCTGGGGCACCAGAACCTTCCAAGTGTATAAGGGCATGGAGGGTGAAGTGACCAGTGGGGAGTGGCATACGTAGGTGAGGAGAGATGCCTATGGGGAAGCTTCTATTTACATAAACTAAGATGGCCCTTCCTAGGGCACAGGGGATGACACTGAGTCAAGGGCACTGCATCCCAGGCAAGCAGGAGAGTAGATTCTAAATGGCAGGGTCATGAAGCCTCCCATGTGGCCGACCTGCCCAGTGGGACCCTCTATCCCCATCCAGTATCTCTTTGGGCCAGGGCATCATTAACTTCTCCAAACACCAGATAGCTATGAGGGACGGGGGAAAAATAGAGGAGATATTTGTCTAGTGAGAAACTGAGCAGCAACGACTAAGTGGAATGTAGTGAAGCGAGGTGATCCAGGTTTACAAGACTTCTGCTTGAGAGAAGAGGGCCACCTCTAGGAGAGGGTCACAAGAATAGTGTGTGTGAGTCCAGGATATGACCTGCTTGACCTGAGGATCCTGTCAGATACCCGAATGGAGGGACCTAGTTAGGATCTACCTAAATATTCCCAATGGCACAGACACCACCCTGACTAGTCTATGGGCATAGTTGTGTACCCCCCAAAATTATGTTGCAATCCTAACCCCAGGAACTTCAAAGGGTGAGTGCATTTTGAGATAGGGTCTTTAAAGAGGTGGCTAGGTTAAAATGAGTCTGGGCCCTAATACAATCTGATTGTTCTCTTTACAACAAAAGATTAGGACATACGTAGACACACCAGGAATAATTGTGCAGAGAGGATGACCATGTGAAGAGGAAGAGAGAAGGCAATGGACATCTTCCAGCCAAGGAGAGAGCCTCAGAGAAAACCAATCCTGCCAGCACCTTTTTTTTTCCCCCTTTTTGTCTTTTTTCGTGCCCGGCAACGGATCGCAACCCTCAGTGTCGTGCCCATACTGGACCGGGACCGGCAACGGGATTGCAACCCTCGGCGCTGCGCCCGCACATCG
>NW_007744345.1:6614-7783 GCF_000696425.1 Galeopterus variegatus
GTCCGGGCTCGGCATGGGGATTGCACCCCTCGGGTCTGCGCCCGCACCTCGCTCAGCCAGTGAGCGGGAACCGGTCTGTATGTGGGATCTGAACCCTCGGCAGGAGCGCCGCCGCGCTCCCAAGCGGCGCACTGTAGCAGTGCGCCACCAGGCCGGCCCCCTGCCAGCACCTTGATCTTCAACTTCCAGCCTCCAGAATTGTGAGAAAATACATGTCTGTTGTTTAAGCTGCCCAGTCTGTGGTGTTTTGTATGGCAGCCCAAGCAAACCCGTGCAAGCAGCCAACATGAAATCTAGTGTAATGTGATCAGCTGTCTCTCTTTATGCCAACAGGAGACTTGTCTATTCTCCATTTAGTGAGGAGGTGCTATCATTTGTAGCTTCTGCCGAAGTTAGTGATATGTTTCTATTATGAGTTAAATTGTGTTCGCCCTCCCCCCAAATTTACATGTTAAAGTCCTAATCCACAGTACCCCCAGAATGTGATGTTATTTTGAAATACTGCCATAGCAGATATAATCAGTTAATCCAATATGACTGTTGTCCTTATAAATAGGGGGAATTTGTGCACACAGGGCAAACATTATGTGAAGACGAAGGCAGACATCATGATGATGATTGTGCAAGCCAAGGGATGTCAAAGATTGTCAGTAAACTGCCAGAAGCTAGAGGAGAGATGTGGACCAGATTCTCTAGCATTTGAGTGATTGAGGTGGCCTCCTTTTGGACCTCTCAACTGAGTCTTAGTTTCCAGCCTTCGCGATTTATAGAATTAAAACTATTGTGTACAAACAAGACCCAGAATATGATTCCTAAAGTGCATGAGGTGTTATTCTGAGGCACACCAGATCAGGTGTCCTTGATGCAAAGGAAGTGGTATCTAGAAAGAATAAAGGGAGACCTGGAAAAAAAGGGGGTTTTCACAACACAAGACAGGAACAGAGGCCTTATGTTAGTCTGGTTACTAGGAGTCCAATGAGTATTAGTCTCTTATAGGCAGCAAAGACATGGCTTATTGCCCTACAATGGCTGTGGGATTTAAATTTAGAATTGAACAATTTTATGTCAATAGATATTAGTGATAACCAGTTCTTTAACTGGGAGAGAGGGACACTGGCATACACATGTTGATTTGTTTTTTTTTTCCTTTTTGTCTTTTTTCGTGACCA
>NW_007744345.1:9473-13955 GCF_000696425.1 Galeopterus variegatus
TTGTGTTAGGACACTGAAAGTAGGAGAGCAAACATAATCTAATGTAAGCAGGAGGAAGGAAATAATAAGGATTACAGAAGAAATTGATGACAGAGATTAGAAAAACAATAGAGAATAACAATGACACCAAAAGTAAGTTCATAAAAGATCGACAAAATTCTCAAACCTTTAACTAGACAAAGAAAAATAAAAACTCAAATAACTACAACATTACTACTAACCTTACAAAAATAAAAGAATATTTAGAGAATAATATAAACAGTGGTATGCCAATCTACTTGATAATTTACACAAAATGGACAATTTCCTAGAAACACACAAATTCCAAAACTGACACAAGAAAAAAAAAAAAAAAATCTGAAAACACGTATCACAGAGAAGAGTTTGCTTTAAAAATAAAAAAAAAATACAAGGCACCAGTAAAGGTCAATGTGAAACTATAACAGGCAGTACAAACGCACGTGTTTGTGTTAGGACACTGAAAGTAGGAGAGCAAACATAATCTAATGTAAGCAGGAGGAAGGAAATAATAAGGATTACAGAAGAAATTGATGACAGAGATTAGAAAAACAATAGAGAATAACAATGACACCAAAAGTAAGTTCATAAAAGATCGACAAAATTCTCAAACCTTTAACTAGACAAAGAAAAATAAAAACTCAAATAACTACAACATTACTACCAACCTTACAAAAATAAAAGAATATTTAGAGAATAATATAAACAGTGAAATGCCAATATACTTGATAATTTACACAAAATGGACAATTTCCTAGAAACACACAAATTCCAAAACTGACACAAGAAAAAAAAAAAAAGAATCTGAATACACGTATCACAGTGAAGAGTTTGCTTTAATAATAAAATAATAATAATTAATAATAATAATAATAATAATATAATAATAATAAAAACAACTATACACTAAGAAAAATTTCCGGAAACCTTACTGGGGGATTCTACCAAACATTTGCAGAAGTTTTAATATTAATTCTTCCCAACTTCTCCAAAAAATACAAGTAGTAGAGACACTTGCCAGCTCATTCTATGAGTCAGTATTACCACAACACCAAATTTCTGCAAAGACATCATAAGAAAATAAAAAGCAGACCAATTCAATTTGACTATAATTGCAAAAAAAAATTTTTTTTTTGTCTTTTTTGTGACTGGTAAGGGGATTGCAACCCGTGGCTTGGTGTCGCCCGCACTGCGCTCAGCCAGTGAGCACACCGGCCATCCCTATATAGGATCCGAACCTGTGGCGGGAGTGCCACTGCACGCCCAAGTGCCGCACTCTCCCGAGTGCGCCACGGGGCCGGCCACAAAATATTTTTTAAAATACAAGGAAACACAATTCAGCAACACATAAAAATAAGTATACCTCATACCAAAGTGGGACTTATCCCTCGAATACAAGGTTGGTTAAAAACCAAAAATTATATATTGTAACTTTTTGGTTTTGTTTTTTGGTGGCTGGTCAGTATAATGATGTGAACCTTTGACCTTGGTATTATTAGCACAAAGATCTAACCAAGTGAGCTAACTGGCCAGCCCTATATTATAATTTTTAGTAATGCAAAAGTAGTATAATATAATAGACCATATCAATACAATAATAAGGAAAACCACATGACCATCTCAATAGATGCAGAAAATGAATTTGACCAAACCCAACATCATTCCATGAGGAAAACATTCAACAAAGTAGGAATGTACAAGGGACAGCCCTTTCATGAAGGGCATATGAAAAAGCCACAGCTAGTATCATACATAATGGTGAAAGTGTGTATACTTTTCCCCTAAGCTCAAGAACAAGATAAATATACCCACTCATCACATCTAATCATCATTGTACTAGACAGGAAAATTGGTAAAGGAAATAAATAAAAGCCATCTAGATTGAAAAGAAAGAAAGACAATCATCTGAATTTGCTGATGACACAATCTTGTATTTAGAAAATCATAAGGAATTATCTAAAAACTACCGGACAATTATCTGAATTTGCTGATGACACAATCTTGTATTTAGAAAATCATAAGGAATTATCTAAAAACTACCAGGAATGTATCAGGATACAAGATCAATATACAAAAATCAATTGCATTTGTGTACAAAAAAAATTCTTGTGTATAATTCTAGTTACAATAAAACAAAAATAAAATTCTTAGGAACATCTTTAGCCAAAGACCTGTGAACTTGAACATTGAAAACTACAACACATGACCAGTGTGGAAACACCTATGTATAATCTGGGAGCCTCCTCTCCTTTGCTCCGAGGACTTTACCTTCATAGCTGGAGCGGGGGCGTTGGGGGGGGGGACAAGAAACAAATTCTTGGCCTTTATACTATTAGTGTGAGCCCTACTCATCCAAATGTGTATTACTGTCTCCATTTTTGTGTGTGTGTGTGTGTGTGGCTGGCCGGTATGGGGATTCCAACCCTTGAAATGGGTGTCATCAGCACCTTGATCTACCAAGTAAACTAATCAGCCAGCCCACTGTCTCCACTTTTACAAATAGAAGATTGAGGATCACAATAAAAGAGAATAACAATATGCATTCTAGAGGATGGAATACTAGTCACCTCCCACCCAATCCCTGCTAATCATCATGATTTTATTTTTGTTTTGTTTTTGGTGGCTGGCCAATGTGGGGATCCAAACCTTTGACTTTGTTGTTATAACAACAAATCCTGTATTTAAAGAATAATCAGATATCTTACCAATAGGAGTTTAAAAGAGAGGCCTGGGATCCAGGAGTTTGAGGAAGGGAGACTATAGATACCCAAAATGGAGGCAAGAGGGCTCTCAGAACATCAAGTCTGAGATTCTTGGATCTGCTGAATAGAGTCACTTGAGGACAGGAATTTGGACAACACACGGCACACATTAAGAAAAGAGAAAAAAACAATAGGTCTTTAGCAAGAGTCCGGCTTGTCTCATGCATCACCCACTCACCCCTAATCTTCACCCTCTTTTCACTCCACGCCCCATTCTACCACTCAAACCCGCATCAACCTTGTTGACTCAAGCTTGGCATTTCCCTGGTTGAAGACGAACTTCAGTGGTACCAGGATCTTAGAGAAACCTTGTACAGAACTCCTTGCCTAGTCTGCTGCAAAAACCAGAGAAAAAAAGGCAAAGCTAATGTCCACCACACACACACACACACACACACACACACACACACACACACACACACACACACACACACACCTGAAGTTGTGATTGATATGTTGATGAATGGAACATGGGGGTTTCTGGGCAAATAATTATCAGATGCCGACAGTGTAAATTGACACAAGGATTAAGGAATGCACCTACCCAATATTCGTGCTTTTATTTTGCTATTCACACTACAGCAGTTTTTCTACTTATGTAGTGCACTCCATTGAAGACTGACAAATTAGTTTACTGGATGAGAACAAACACTTAATTACTTGGAAGAGAGCCACCATATTAGTTTCTCGTTTGTTAAGCTAGTTAAAATAAAATAGATGCATGATATTTTCATACTCTATAACGCATATGTAAAAATAAACGTGGGTTCTATATTAGCAATACCTATATGACAACTATAGCAACACCTATATGACAACTAAAAGTAAAATTAGTGACTAATATCATGCTGTAATCAGCGCACATTCGAATTTCCGCATTATTCTCACAACGTCCCATACCGTCCAACCAGGATTTAATAAAGAATCAGAATTCCACCTCGAAATAATGTGGATAGGGTCCAGCCCTGATCCATCAGGTCCTGGTCTCCCGGTAACAGGACTCCCTGATGGGAAAATAAACAAATGTTCTCCTTCCCGCCCAAAAAGATGACCGCAGAGGCTTGTGGGAAATGCAGTCTCGCCCTCCAATGACGTCACCAGGAGAAGCGGAGAAAAACAGCCATTTTAGTTCCTTCTACGCATGCGCTGCTCCGCCCTCTCCGCCACCTCCTGGGAAAGGTATTGTCTCAGTCTCCAGTGACGTCACCAGCGAGGGACTATGGCAACAGCTCTTTGTATTTCTTCTAAGTTTGGGCTGCTTCGCTTACTCCGCAATCCGGGCAATGTAGTTTCGCCCTGACCTGACGTCCCCAGCGCCGGACTATGTGAAGGGCGTTCCCGGGTTTCTTCTGCGCATGTGCGGCTCCGCCCACACCGCCATCTTTTCTCTGGAAATACCAGTTGTGGCCGCCGCAGTGCTGCTTTTCAGATCCTGAGGTTTGATTGTCCCTCCTTGAAGGTGGGTAACAGGGTGAAGCCCTGGGGAGCGGGACGGGTGTCCCGGCACTTGGCGGGGCAGAAGCGCCGTGGGCCTCGGGTGGGCGGGGCCTGACGTGGGGCACAAGTGCGGACCTGGCCCGGCCGGGGAAGGGGCGCCTGGGCTGCGCTTTCCCTCACGGCTCCGTGAGAGTCTGGTACCAACCTGTATGACATTCAGATTGCCCATGTATCACATGGGCGTGTCATATTGTTGAAATGCCCC
>NW_007744345.1:16521-16854 GCF_000696425.1 Galeopterus variegatus
AAACTTGTACATATGGTTGTGAAATTGTATTCATTGTTTTTGACATGTAATTTAAGCCTTTCTCCCCCACATAAGTTTGTTAGAAACATATTGAGTTCTGGGGGCTTAGATGTATCAGCATGTGCTATCCAGTGAACCAACCAAAGTTCAGTGGCTTTAAAAAAATCAACCGGGATCCTAACACTGCGCAGCTGCCAAACAAAACAAAAACAAAAACCCAACCATTTTCTTTGCTTAAAGTTCAGTGGATCCACATTTTGGGGTGTGCTCAGCTGGGCAGGTTTATGCTGATGTTTCCTGGATTACAAATGAAGCTTTAGTCAGCTGATGCCT
>NW_007744346.1:0-16850 GCF_000696425.1 Galeopterus variegatus
AGTTCTGGAATATTTTTTGTATTATTTATTTGATAATTTCCTTACTCTTTCTTCTGTTCTCTCTCTCTAGAACTCTTGTTACCTGGATGGTGGACATATGGGACTCATCCCTGAATTTTATTTTATTCTCCTCCTGGTTTTTTTTTGTTTTTGTTTTTGTTTGCTCTACTTTCTGGAGATTGCCTTAACCACATCTTCTAACTACTTAAGTTTGTCATTTCTTTTATTTTTAACTTCCAAGAACTCTTTCTTGATCTTAGAGTGTTCCTTAAAAATTTGCCATTCTTTTTTCATAAATATAGTATCTTTTCTTCTTCTTTAAAGGAAATAATTAAAATATTTGCCTCCTTTTATGATATCTGTTTCTGTTTTCCCAGTGCATTTTGGTCTTCGTTTCACGCAGGAGGAGTTTCTAAAGTGACCGATGCTACTTGTCTACCTCTTCACATTTAAGAGTGAGGCACTAGAAAGCTGATTGGAGGTTTTGTGTGTCAGTTTCAGTGTGTGTGTGTGTGTGTGTGTGTGTGTGTGTGTGGCAGAGATGTTGCTTGCTGACGGATGGTCCTCACTGAGGGGTTATTTGGCTTGGGTGTTTCAGGGATGTTATTATAGTTTTATTTTTCCCCAACTTGTGCTGATCTGTTACTTCAGAGTCTATTTCTTTAACCTCTTGTCTGGAGGATACAAAATGTCTGCTCGTGTTCTTGGAGACAATTGGTAGAAGCCCCTGAATCTCACTGTTCAGTGTATAGACATTCACTTAATCCTGTTTTTCAATTTGCCTGGGTCCTATACAGAGTCTCCCTGATTTAACTTTTCCAAGTCTTCTGTGGAGGTGGAGGAGGAAATTTGTGTTTTTTAACAGCATCTTATATAAATTCTTTAACAATCCTCCTGTATCAAATCCAGCTGTACCCCTATGATGACTCCAGATTTTGAGAATCTCTTAGGTTCTAAGGTCCAAAAGAGCCAGGTCTGGTTTCTTCCATTTGAGGCTATTTTTTTGTTTTCTAATCTCCTTTCTAGCTTCCAAAATTGAGTCACTGTCATGCCTTCTCGGGTTTGCTTTATTCTTATGAACCACTTTAAATCTTTTCACTATCATTTTAATGAATTTCAGGAGAGCAGTAGAAAGGAAATATGTTCAATTCTTCATGTCTAACTGGAAGTTCAAGAATTTATCTATTTTTTAAAACAAACATGCTTTGGACTCTGGTGCTCAGCCTCTGAATTTGGAAGATACCTTGTTTACTGAGGTACATGACAAAGTAACTGATGAGTCTATAAAATTATGTGGTCCTTTTACTGATTTTCTGGCTGTATTGGCAATTGCTGATTTAAGTGTTCATGGTAGCAGTGAAGGGAACTTTTGCTTTGTCAATGCCCTATCCACATGTCATATAACAATTGTCTCAAAATTAATGATGGTTTAAAACTTTGTGAGCTTTTCCTAAAGGTATACTGTGCTCAAAAGCTATAAAAGGTAAAATTTGTTTTCATGGTGTTGAGCCATTTCACTACTCTCTCCCTACTTTAATAGAACTTTGTTTTTTATAGTTATTTCTGAGAATTCTTCTCAAAACTTCAAATCAGCACAGTGTTTTTTGGTTTGTTAACTTTTTATTCCACGTCCTTTTAAATTTATATTTTCTAATTAAGTGGAGAGATACTTTTCATATTCTGCCACTATTTAAAGTGTTTGTCCTAAAATTACTTTTTTAAGTTTCAAGAGAAGGCCTTTCTCTAACACTTTGGGATACATTGAAGAAAATCCATGCTTTCCTTATCTATGGTTTTGAGGATATTTATCTGCATGGCTCTTCAATCTTAATCTTTTCATAAGGGAGAATGTTAATCCAAGAAACCTGGATTTTTGAATCTAACCAGGAATTTTCTCATTGCATAATGCTGCCTAGTGTCTGGTTTACCCAAATTTGGGTAATTATATGGTTTAGAAGAATTTGGAGAGTCTTCTGGACCTACTGTTCTTTCCCTCTCTAATATTACCTCCATTATTTCTATCATCCCAAATTTCCTTCCCTGTTGCCTGTCTACACTCCTTGAAATTTCATCTTATTCCCACTCCTTCCCTTAGTTTTGCCCTCTTTTATCGTCTGTGCACTTTGGCCTTTCTGAGAACAAGAGGATTAAAGATGAGAGCTTTGGTCTACCTATTTTCCACTTTTGTCACACTACTGTCATACTTTACACAGCAGCTGAAGTTTTCTTTAGAACATACAAATCAAATCACATAGCTCCTTAGCTTAGTCTCCAGTGGCTTCACATTGTCCTCAGAAGTAAGCCCAGGTTGCAATGCCCCACATTATCTCCTTGATCCCATCTCCTCTTAGGTCACTATACTGCCAGACACACTGACATTTTTGTTGTTCTGGTAACACTCCAAGCCCATTTCTGCCTCAGGTCTCCACACATTCAAGTCCTTTTCCTGGAACACACTGCCCTTAGATCTTTGCATAGCTGGCTCCTTATATCATTCACGAGTAACCTCAATGTTACCTTCTGAGAAATGTCTTCCCATTCAATCCAAAGCAGCATACTCCTGGCTTCAGTCACTTTCCGTCAAATCACCCCATTTGTTGTCTTCACATTCTTTGTTATAATTTGTATACTTTTTATTGTCCAGCTCTTTACTTTTTTGATTAATTTTTGCCCAATATATCTTTTTCCTTCCTTTTACTCTCATTCTGCCTGTGTTGTGGAATTTGAAATGAGTTGCTTGTAAACGGCATACGGTTGGTTTGTGTTTTCATATTCACTCTACCAATTTCTGCCTTTTAATTAGACTATTCACATTTATGATAATTATTAGGACTTAATTTGCAATTTTATTGTTTTCTGTTTGTTTCCTCTGTTTCTTATTCTTCTGTTATTCTTTTATAGCCTTCTAAGATTTCATTTTTATTTCATGTTTATTGTTTTTGAGTATATGTCCTTGTATTGTTTTCTTAGTGGTTGTTCTGGATCTTACAGTATACATATGTGACTTATTCCATTCTGCTCGTATCAGTGTTATACCACTTCAAGTGAAGTGTGAAAATCTACTTACATTTAAGTGTCTTTGCTAACCCAACTTTTAACTATCATTGTCTTTAGTATCAGATGGTGTTATACTTTTTGTTCCAGTTATCACTCATTGTTTAAATTTGGAAAACTCAAGAAGAAGATAGTCTATTGTATTTTCCCGTGTTTTTGCACTTTCTATTACTTTTTCCTCATTCTGTTTGCTCCAAGATTTCTTCTTTTATCATCCTTTATGTTTGAAGAATTTCCTTTAACAAATCTTTAGGGGTAGGTCTGATAGCAACAAATTGTTTTAGTTTTTCTTCATCTAAGAATGCCACTATTTTCCCTTTATTACTAAAGGAGAGTTTCACCAGATATAGAGTTAGTAGCTGACAGTCCTTTCTTTTCGGCTGTTGAAATGCTGTGCCACTCTCTTCTAGCCTCCATGCTTCGGATGAAAAATCTGCTGCCGTCCAAACTGATGTTTTCCTACAGGTAATGTGGCATTTTCTCTTGATGATTTTAAGATTTTTACTTTGTCTTTAGTTTTTAGAAGTGCCTTGAAGTGGAATTCTTTGAGTTTATCCTACTTGGCATTCCCTCAGCTTCTTGAATTTGTAAGTTTATGTCTTTAACCAAATTTGGGTAGTTTTCAGCCATTATTTCTCTGAATACTCTTTCAGTCCCATTCTTTTTCTCCTCTCCTGGAATTCTGATGATGTGAATATTGGATTTTTTGTTAGTCCCATAGGTTCTTGGGACTCATTTTGTTTTCAGTCTGTTTTTGCTTTGTTGTTCAGATACTGTCAATTCTATTGATTTGTTATTAAGTTTATTGGTTATATCCCCTGTTATCCCCACACTACTACTGAGCTCATCTAGTGAATCTTATTTCTATTATTTTATTTTCCAGGTCTATAATTTCCCTTTGGTTCTTTTTTATAACTTCCATTTCTTTGCTAATACTTTTTATTCTTATTTATTTTAGAAGAATTTGTCATTCCTTGTTGAATATTTTTGTGATGGTTGCTTTAAATGTTTTTCCAGATAATTTTAACATATAGTTCATCTCAGTGTTGCTGTCAGTTGATTATCTTTTCCCATAAAAATTGTGATTTTCTTGTTTTTTAATATGACATGTAATGTTTTACTATATCATGGACATTTTGTCTTTTATTTAGGAGACCCTGAGTTCTATTTTAATTTTTTTTTTACCATGTTGAATGAGAAATTTTATTTGCACATACCAATAGTATAAATGTTAAAAGTAACATTAGGAAGCTTGGGATCATCTGTCCATCACTCCCATAGTAAGTTATTTATTTATTTTAAAAAAATTTAAAAATTTATTAGTTATTATTTTTTTTTACATTCTAAGATGTTGCAGAGCAGCTGGGGTGGGGGAGGGGGAGGATACAGTGGGAGGACTAGGAAGGGGGGAAGGGGGCGTGGTTGAGGAAATTTTAATTTTTTATTTTAGCAGGAAATGAGCCTGTTTAGGTTAAGTACACAGATCCTGACTTAACTTTTTTGGGCTATGATTATAATGACAGAGCCTTTGTGGTAATATTTTTGTCTGCTTTGTTTATCTCATGCTGCTGGGTCTCCCACTAGATCCTGATGGTGCTCCTTAAAGGGTGGAAGGAGCTTCCTCAAGCCATATTGCCAGGTGCCTTTATGTGGGAGGAGGGAGTCTCTGGTCTGTGTGCACCAACAGCACTTCCACGGCTGGGCACTTGTGGTGGAATCCTCCCCGCCTGTGGCAGATGGAGTGGTTCTCCACTTTTATCATTTAAGTTTCTTGAGAGCTGAAACCTTTCTTTTCTTCTGTAGATGAGTTGAGGATAGTGCTTAGTGCATACTGGATCAACAACATATCTCTTTAAATTAACGAATTGATACTGTATGACCTGTCCTCTCAGGTTATGAGGTGAAAACATGATCCATGTCAGATAATTAATAATTTTTGCCTGAGAATTTGAAATTGGAATTAAGAGCAGCAGGTCTGTATATGAATGTGGTTACAACTTATGAAGTGTATACTTGAGAGGTGTTATGCAGATATAATCTTGCCATATGGACTGAGCTTCAGAGAAACCATCTGCAGAGAAACAGAAAAGAATAAAGCAAATTCACTGAGATAAGTAGGGAGAGAAAGCAATGGTGGCTCTGCAATTCTTCATGGGACTCAGCTATTTTGAGAAACACCCTCACCCATCCAAGGCCAAAGGATGGACACGGAGACATGAGGTACAGCGAAGCGAGGCTTTAATTATGGCCTTGCAAGATTCCGTTGTCTGATGGGCAGGCGCTCGGAAAAGGGCTGTAGCAAGCAATTTATTTCCTAGTGCGCAAGTCCCTGCCCCCGCCTCCTCATTGGCTGAGAGTACTACGGAGTGCACAATCTTCCCAGATGACATCTAAAAGGACCCCAATTTACTACCCCCTTGTAGGAAATTTCTTTGTCTGAGGGCTCAGGACAAGCCCGTGAAAAAGGCCCACCCAAAACCCTGTGAAAGGAGAAACATTAGGAAATGAAGAGAACATTAAAGGGCTATTAACTCATTACCATCTCAAGGACAACTTTATCCATTTGAAGTAAACGATTAAGGGCTGGTAACTTATTACCATCTTGAGGACAACTTTATCTCTTCAGCGACCCCCCCAGGAATGGGCTGGACCAGTCAGACAACTTTTGGGCTGGGCCTGAATTATTTCTGAAAATGAATCACTTAGATTATTTTCTTACAGCTATGTTACTATATAGTCTTGGGGTTACACAAAACATCCCTATATCTTTATAATAAATTTTTTTTCTGTGCTTATGAGATCTCAAGTTCATTTATGTTACCAACAACTGAATTTTCCTAGTCGATACCATGTGTTTAATAAAATAATGAATGACAGTTGACTCTTGGACTACAGGGGCATGCAGTCAAAAATCCACATATAACTTTCGGCTGGGTCTGGGCTGAGCTGTACTGCACACCCTGAGCATGGGGCCGGGGGTGTTGGGGGATTGGGAGTGTGGGTGGTATGGAGTTGGGTGTCTTCTTATTGCTTAAGTAGTAGTTAAGTATCAAACACTTAAGTATTTAACTACTTAAATACTTAACTTCTGATAGCCTAGTAATAGCCTACTGTCAGGTAGGCTACTCCAGATATAAGTGGATTCGGGCAGTTCAAACCCTTGTTGTTCAAGGGTTTGCTGTACTTGAGTGTTTATTTTATGTCTTTAATTTTATGAGCTATTCTTCTCATCTAAAACATTATTATTTTTTTTTCCTTTTTGTCTTTTTTACTGACCGGCAACGGGATCATAACCCTCGGTGTTGCGTCCGCACCGCGCTCAGCCAGTGAGCGGGAACCGGTCTCCACATGGGATCCGAACCCTTGGCGGGAGCGCCGCTGAGCTCTCAAGCGGCGCACTCTCCAGTGCGCCACCGGGCCAGCCCTAAAACATTATTTATACCTTTGTTTTTGTGGCAAAAAGTGTGTCCAAATAACATAAATGATTGTTTGCAATAAAACCTAAGTTCTAAATTGGGGATTGCTGCATGCTAGTTTTTGTCAATTACACTTTTTAAAAGCACATATTTATATATTTATCTCCCCCTTACTTTTTGTACTTTCTGGGGATGGGTATGGGCAAGAGCCATGCTGTGGTCCTAGGAGGCAATTCTTAGGTGATGTTGACTATTGAAAATTCTCCCTTGACTTTTCCCAACAAACCTAAGGACTTTTTCAGTCAGGACTTTTGGAAGCAGAATTTAATATCAGTTAAAAATTTGTCCTGCAAATGTGAAGAAGCATAAAACAATGCAGAAGAAGAAATGGTTTTTGCAGTATCTGCTTCTCTCAAAAGGTGAAGTCCACTAACCCAAATGTCCTTTTTGCCACAAACTTTAAAAAATGTAAAGTGAAAGAAGAAGATAAAAAATATGGCCTTTAAATAAAATTGGTTTGATTAAAAACTGGTTTGTGAATGCTCAGCCATGCTTTTAGGTAACTGAGTTTTGTGGGGTGTGTGTGCCTGTGTGTGTGTCCATGGTAGGCTTTGAAGTGCAAGTAAAACATTTTAAATCAGATAAGGAAAAAAGTTGATAAACTGGTCTGTTAATTGCCAAGGCAATATCCAGTGAACATCAATTACAACAGAAGGCTTTGAAATCCGGGGAAAATAATTTAAAAGAGATCATTATTTTTCTCAATTACAGAGTAAGAACAAGGCTAATTCATTGCCCACTTCCCTGCCATAGATAAAGAAATCTCAGTAGCATGTTATTCAGTGCAAGAACCTTACCATCAGTTTTATGCATCAGCAAAACCCAAGAAACAATGGCAGGATGTTCTCTGTTATTTAACACGGAATGCCTTTATCACTTTATGTCCTTGCCTGACATTCCTGCTTGTTTGTTGCCATCAGATGCTTGGTTTGTAGTTCCACAATGCACTGCCAAATAAGGCAATGCATAGGAGTTTATGTTATAGTTACAGCAGTGTCACCTCTTGCTTAAAACACTTAGTCAACACTGCCTACCAAGCTGAGTACAGTGGAACTCCTGCAATACAAGGCCATGTTGATTATCATGAAAAGCGAAATAACTAACTATATAAAAAGTAAAACTGAGAATGAATTGCTTGGCAGACTATTTGGTTCCATTAATGATTTCATTTTTAAACGATTCAATAAAATCCTATCATATTCTGTGGTGATAAAATACTAAAAGTTATATCCCCCCTCCCACTCCATGTTTCAACTACCTGTCCGAAAGTGAATGCAACTGCTTTTGGTTGTTTTTGGTTGCATGTATATATATTTCTTTCTTGTATTAATTATTTAACTTTTCTGTAGATGGAAAAAGACAACTAACAGTCAAGGTAATCATTCTGCCGTTATTTTCTAAATTACTCTAATTTGATTTTCAGAGCATGGTTTCTATAGATCATTTATTCCTTTAGTAGTAATGCTTATGGAAGTAAATAAACCAGATTTTCTTATGTGGTTTTTTAATTTATAAGGACAAGTTGGTAATGCTAAATTTGAATTCTTCCCTAAGACACTTTGGTTATCTTCCCCCAAACATATGATGAGCTCCATTCCACCTCTCTTTCAAATCCCTCCTCTGGATACAGTAAGAACAGTTTGCTTCTGAAGGCGGTGGTTGTAGACTGGATGCTGTTTGGCAGCCAATTTTTTTTTTCTCTGTGGGCTCTAAGTGGAATGTCCTTGAAATAGTAATGATGCATAAGTCTCTTTTCTACCATGTCTAGAAGAATTTTCAATGATATTATTTTGGGATGCATGTACCAGATACACCTGTGTTAATTAGTTCTGCACATCCTTCTTAGAAACAGTCTTGGGCTCTTCTCCTTCTCTCACCTCTTCATGTGGTCCAACATCAAGTAGTGTTGGCTCTACCTTCAAGTTATAACTGGAGTCAAAGCACTTCTCACTTTTCCCACTGTTTTTCCTTCAAACTGCCATCATTTTTCTCTTACATTATTGCAACAGCCTCCTACCTGGTCTCCTTATTTCTCCCTTTGCCTGATTACAGTCTTCTCAACATAGTGGCCAGAATGCTTCTGTGAAAACATGAGTCACATCATGTCACCTTTTTCCTTGCCAGCATTCCCTGGCTTTCCATGTCACTCAGAGTAAAAGTCAAAGTTCATAACACCAAGGCCCTCCATGATCTCCCCCTTTTACCTGTAATACCTCGCCCACTGTTCTCCCCTCATGCACCCCAGGCCAGCTCCCCTGCCTCGCTGTTCCCTTTGTCTGCAGCGCGCTTTCCTCAGATGGCTGCATGATTTGCTTCTCAGACTCCTTCAGGTCTTCATGAAATGTTTCGTTCTCACAGAATCCTTCTCTTGCCCTAACTAAAATTTGTACCACTCCTACATTTCTTTCCTATTTCCCTATTTATTTGTTTTGAAAGCGCTTACCTTACTTAGCATATATGAAGTATAATACTAAGTATAATACATAATAACATAATGCTACTTATCTTATTGTGTATTTTCTGGCTCCCATCAGTCGAATATAAACTTCAAGAAGGTTTTGAATACTTGATAAATGTTTGTTTGAATGAAAGAATGAACCTGCTTTTACTTGTTTTATTCTTAGGTCAAATTCCCTAGCAGTGAATTCACAGTGATATTTTAAAAATACAGACTCAAAGGTTTCTCTGATAACTTGAAATGAAAATAAAACCTTTACCTGGCCTGCAAAGAACTGTGTGATCTGACCCCTCCTTACCTTGCAGACTTCATCTTGCTTCACTCACACTCTCTGAACAAGTTCCAGCCACCTGCATTGCTTACAGCTCCTTGAGGACACCAACTTCTTCCCTGCCTCAGGGGCTTTACATGTAGGGTTCTTTCTGCTTAGAATATCTCTGTGCTCTACCTAGTTCTTTGGGTAACTTTAATTTCAGTCAGGTCTTAGTTTTTAAACGTTAAGTATGTCATTGTCAAAACTATTTTTGCTAAAGTTAAAAGGTGATAAAATATACTCAAAACACTGAAAAGCCCAGTGACATTTATTTGGTACTTGTCATGTACCAGGCATTGTGCCAATTTGGCATGAACACACAGTGCTGAAGAAGACAAACAAGGTCTCCATTAGGGTCCAGAGTCTAGCAGAAAAGACAGAAACAAAACAAGTACGTGTGCAAATAACTAATTGAAATGGTGTTGTATGCAACCAAGAAGAAGTATTAGATGTTGCTAGTTTATTCAACCAGTATTCGTTGATCACCTACTATGTGTAAGAGCTGAAGATATAGCTGTGAGCAAAACAGGCAAAAGCCCCAGCTTTATGGGAGCAGGTAACAGAGGGATCTGACTTAATGTGAGGGGCGAGGAAATTATGCCCTGGAAACGGCATTTAAGTTGAAACTTGACTGTTGTGTTGTTTTTCCAGTGCCTAGCATAATGCATGGCATGTAGGGGATGTTTCTTCTACAAATGAATAATGATAAGGAGAATGATTATATTTGCACTCTGACTACTTGTAGTTGATATTATTGCACACTTAATGTGAGCCAGTTTATTAATGTACTTTAATGCAGTATATTATTTAATAATTTTACTAACCCTGTAACACATGGATAGTTATTATAAAAATCCCATTTCCTGATGCATCAGTTGAGTCTTAGAGATGTGAAGACTGTTTCCTAAGATCTCACAGTCGGTAATTTGGAAAAGCTAAAGTTTGAGCCAAAATTTATGTGACTCAGAATCTACATGAATCTTAACCACTAGAGTATGTTACCATCTTTTTTTAATGAAGCCATTCACCAATTTATTTTTTTGACAAATAATAATTTTATATATTTATGAGGTACAATGTGATGTTTTGATATATGTTTACAATGTGGAATGATTAAATCAGGCCAATTAACGAATCCATCACCTCACATACTTATCTTTTTGTATGTGATGAAAAATTTATTTATTTATTTATTTATTTAGGCGGCTCAGGTCCATTTGGGGAAAGCTTGGAGGAAAAGTCATAGTTATTGCAAGTGGTGATACCGCAAGATATTTCTTCAAGTGGACCTGGATTCCTGTCAGTTAAGGGGTATAGTCAAGAGGCTATGATTTTCCACCATGGAGACTCAAGTCAGGTTTACAGCCACCAGATTTGGATATTTTCCTCTTATATACATTAAGTGATATTTTAATAGGCTACCCATCTATTTCATTCCTAGGCACACCATAATCAATTAGCCACTGCCAAAGATTCTTGAGGTCAAAAATTTCTGATTACCACTTTGTCCTGCTTATTACTAAAGTGATTGCATGCCCTTATCTTTGACAATTAAGTGCTACCACTTAGTTTCTATCACTCTGAAATTCCATTATTCTACTGAAATCAAAGAGACCTTAGTGGCTGTATTGAGCTTTTCAAGGATATTGGTGCTCCTTTCTTTAATGTGTTTGTCAATTTTTTGGTGAAAGGAGTGTTTTGGGGCCTTCTTGGGGGGAATCCATGGAAAGAAGGTCTTGGGCAGTGGCACGTGATGAATCCACCCCAACGTGCTTACCTCTCTGAGTATGTGGGCTTTTTTCTTTATATTCCAGTGAGTTTTTGGCATCCCAATCTCACATTAAGTACATAATCTCTGGTTAATATACTCATATCAATAAATTAGTCCCCATTCAAAGTTATATTCCTTCCTGTTTAGTCTAATACTGTTAGCATCCATTCCTACACATAGTCCACATTTTTATCAAAAAAATTAGCTAAATTTTGCAATTCTCTTGGAGTATGAGTGATCTCCTACCTCGTCAAACATTGTAATATCCCCCTGGATTATGAGACTAATTATAGGAGTAGATGTAATAAGGGCATCTTATTAATACAGTGCCTCAGTAAGATGCCTCTTGCAAAGCATCTGCTTCAGATGGGTTATTACAGCGTCTTCAAGCAAGGTAGGGTGAGTCCCTTCAGAAGAGACTCAAGAGTGACTTGGAGATCAAGATTCTCGTTTTCATCTGAGTCTACCCAGATGTCCTCAGTTCAGGGATCTGGGTCCTACTTTTTTCCAATTAGTGCCCTGATTTTCACAAAAGAGACTGTGTAAGTCTGTGAATTCAACTTCTCTTGTAATTCTTCAACATGCACAATTAAATTTTGTGTCTGGTTTTAAGCAATATCTATCATACAGCTTTAAGAAATAAAAGATTCTCTTAGGAATGCCACAGAATTTTTCATTTTCTTAAACTGAGAGTTAAAAAACCTTGAGCTTATTTCTTTTTGTAAGCTTTCCAAGAGGCGTAGATAAAAAAAATAAATTTTACTTCACAATTTTGTAGTCATCACTACTACCATAAAGGTCAAGTGCAGGAGCCCCCTGGTTTTCCAAGACACTTGCTTTATATGCACCTCATTTTACTCTACTACACATGATAATTTAGTAAGATGTGATGCCACACTGCACGACAAAGATGATCAGTATCTGGTTTTTAATTGGTGGGGAGTTGAGCACAACATGCAAGGCTAATGGCATAACCAAATCAGTCCTGGAATTTTATCTTTGTGGATCTGTTTCCTAATCTTGCCAATTGTTGTATCAGTTGGGTCCAGTTAGGAAAAAGAAATTACACTAGGAATATTGACACCATGAGTTTATCACTGAGAATTGAATACATAAGTATTGGAGGGTTGACAAAGCAAAATCATAACATGGAGTTCATCCAGATAAAACAATTGCAGGAAGCAGCTGCCACCCCTGATGCTGGGGGAACAGAAGGTCACCATAATCTAGGATTTTGGATGTGGGGCCCAGAAGAGAGTTGAGTCTCAGACCTTTGCACATCTGGCTGTTGCTGGCACTTCAGAGGGAGTGTAATGAAGTTGATTCTGTGAGTGTTGAAAGTTACTGGCGGCCAGAGCCAACTGTTGATGCTGAGGTGAATTGCCACTGCTATGGTAACACTAAAAAAAGAGATGAAAATACCTCCTCCACTCCTGCCTTCCAATGTCCCTCTAGTGCCTCCTGTTGACAGAACCTAACTTGAGCTGGCTGGCAAAGGAGTCCAAAACTTTTTCTTTTTTAAATGAAATGAAATGAAATTTAAAAAATTTTGTATTTAGACATAGTTTTTAAAAAATTTTCCATGTCTTTATTCCAGATTTAAGGCACTTACAGTTTAGTTGCGGAGAAAAGACAACAAAAACCAGTAAAATGCAGCAAGTATAAGCTCAAATGCTAAATGTGGAGTTTTAGGGGAAGGGGAGATAAAGTAAAGGCTGAAGTGGATCTTGGAGCCTAGACAGGTTTTCGGTTTAAATATGGCAAAAGAAGCACTCTGAAAGATGCCTGGAGGGGGATATAGACTAGCAAACAAGATGAAAATTAGAGAGATGGGGCAGGGGCTGATCAGGTAGAGAGAAGGTAGATGATGAAGGGTTTTCAAAGCCAGGCAGAAGACTCTTGACAGGGAAGAAACCTAGAGCATCACTTACAATTTCTGAACGAGTGAGAGAAATTGTGAAGTCAGGTACATGGTGATAGAACCTGGCTGGATGTGGTGGTGATGGTATTGGTAGGGGCAGGAGGGAGTTGCAAAGACTCTTCACACCTTGAGCATTGGAAAGCTTTAGGTTCTTTTGAGCCCCATTTTGTTCAGACTGAGCCAGCCCTATTCTGGCTCAAGCACCTGCTTTGGTCAAAGACTCAGAAGGCAAAAGTTGCCCTGTTCGGTACTGGTTGGATGCACTGAGATTGCCATTTTTTATTGTCAACTTCTCAAAAGCCAGGGTATTGACTAATAGATGCTTACAAACAATGCTTCATCCTTCAAGTGTTTCTGAAGTAGAAAAGAGAACAGAGTACCACATCTGGCAGCTTGCACAATAGCTACAATTTCCTTCACACCTGAACTCTGTCATAAAACAGAGGAGAGCTTCTCTCCCTATCTCTGGGCAAGGACCAAATAGAAGAATGAAATGTGGAATGGAATAGCATGGGTCATCACCTCAATTGCTAATAAACATCTTTGCCTTCTCTAGATTGCCAATTATAGATAAATTGGCCCATGTAATATCGGAAGGAAAACTCCAGGTCAAATAAGCCTTCTGATTCAAGTACCAGTGGACTTGTAATGCTACACATTTCTGCCAACTAAAAGATGAAAACTTTTAGTTTTTCTGTAAATAACTGTATATGTCACTTGTAAATAAGTGATATCTTTGTCTCTAAGATGGCATTCAGCATGGAACAAAAAGGAGAAAAGACTGAACCAAAGAAGCCCAAGAGTCAAGGCAAATTCCCTTTCCATATGAGATGTTTTCTTACTGAGAAGGTCTGTCGTGATGGGTGAAAGGGAGTTTGAGGGGGCGTATTACTCTTGAATACTAAAATTTTAAACTTGTAAATTAACCTGCAAGTAGTCTCTATAGGAATCAACAATTTGAAGCAAATTATAAGCCACTCAGATTTAGGTATTCAACCAGTAGTTACTAAGGGCCTGCCCTGTGCCAGACTCTGTCCCAGGCACTGAGGACATATCCATAAATGACACAAGTCCCTGCTCGTGTGGGTTTGGCATGAGAGGGGAGGATGGACAATAGCCTATAAAAATATACTCTCTCAGGTTGTGTTAAGGCCAAGAAGAAGAAGTCTGGAAATGGGGATGGAGAGGGATAGAGTTGGTGATGGTAGTGTGCTCTTTTAGACATGGTGCTAAGGGCAGTCTTCTCTAATAAGGTGATATTGGAAAGTCAGGGGCTGAGCCATGTGGACATTGTATCAGTCTATTGTGTTGTTATAACAGAGTACCTGAAACTGGGTAGTTTATAAAGAAAAGAGGTTTATTTGGCTCATGATTCTGGGAAAGCTGCATCTGGTGCAGGCCTCAGGCTTCTTCTACTCATGGTAGAAAATGGCAGGGCAGCTGATGGGTGCAAGATCACATGGCGGGTGGAAGCAAAAGGAGAGAGAGGGAGAAGGTGCCAGGCTCTTTTTAACAACCAGCTCTCATGGGAATTAATAGAGCAAGAACTCACTATCCCACCCAACCCCAGGGAGGGCATTAATCCATTCACGAGGGATCTATCTGCCCCCCACGACTCAAACAGCTCCCAACACTGCCACATTGGGGATCAGATTTCAAAGTGAGTTTTGGGAGGGCAACATATCCAGACTGTATCATTCCACCCCTGGCTCCCCAAAACTCATGTCCCTTTCACATCCCCAAATTTTATGTTAAATCTAAATAATAAACTGAGAGAGTTTCTCTAAAAGAAAATGATATTTATTCAAGAATAGGGCATTGTGATGGGAATACGCGTGTCATAGTAAAGTATGTGCATATTCAGGGAAGTAAAAAAAAGACAAAGGATTTTAAAGGAAAAATAATATAGGATTACCTAATTGTTTTGGGATAATTACCCTTGACTGCAAGGATCAATAACAAGGCCAATGGCAGACCGAGGTTGGATAGACAGTTGCTGGGCAGATGTGCTTGCAGAAGTATTTTTTGTGTAAGGTTGCAATGGCCTATGTGCAAGGTTGTGGTTTTGCCTAGTTCTCTGTGATAATTCTTATCAGGCATTTATGCATGAGAACTTCCCCCTTCGTGGCCTCTCCCACGAGGGTCAGGGTTTCTTTCTTTTTTTTTTAACTGAAAGATAATTTATTATGCATATTTGTCGGGTACAAAGTTGACTATCACTAGTTGTGTGCAATGTGTGATGGTCAAATCAGGATAGTTAGCTTATTCATAATTCCAACGTATAATCATTCTTCGTATCCATTAACCAATTTCCCATTAATTTTTCATGAACCCCTCTCCCTCTCCTCCACTCCCCCTTTCCACCTCTAATAACCACAGTTCTGTTCTCTCCTTCTAAAAGCTCAACATATTATTGTGATTCTCTCTCTCTCTCTCTATTTTGTTATTATTTATTTGTTTATTTATGAATTCAGCTCCCATTGATGAGTGAGGACATGGGGTTTTCCTCTTTCTGTACCTGGGTTGTTTCACTTAGCATAATTTTCTCCAGGTTCATCCATATTGCTGTGAATGGTAGAATTTCATTCTTTCTTATGGCTGAGTAGTATTCCGTTATGTATATATTCCACATTTCCTTATCCAGTCATCCACTGAGGGACATATTTAATTTGGTTCCATAGCCTGGCTATTGTAAATAGAGCTGCAATAAACATGGGAGTGCAGGTATCCCTTTGATATGATGATTTCCATTACTTTGGACATATAGTCAGTAGTGGGACTGCTGGATCATATGGCAGTTCTTCTACCTGTAGTTTTTTAAGGAAACTATATACTGTTCCCCATAATGGCTGAACTAATTAGCAGTCCCACCAATATTGCAGAAGGGTTCCTCTTTCTCCACATTCTTGCCAGCATTTGTTATTCTCTTTTTGATAATAGCCAGTCTAACAGGGATGAGATGATATCTCAATGTGGTTTTGATTTTGCATTTTCCTGATGATTAGTGATGTTGAACATTTTTTCATATACCTGTTTGCCATTTGTATGTCCTCCTTTGAGAAATGTCTGATCAGTTCCTTTGCCCATTTTTAAATTGGATTATTATTATTTTTTTTTACTATAGAGTTGTTTGAGCTCCTTTTATATTCTGGATATTAATCACTTGTCAGATGCATAGTTTGCAAATATTTTCTCCCATTCTGTGGGTTGTCTTCTCATTCTGTTGATTGTTTCCTTTGCTGTGAAGAAGGTTTTTAGTTTGATATAATCCAATTTGTTCATTTTTTATGTTTTTACTTGTGCTTTTGGGATCTTATTCATAAAGTCTTTGCCCAATCCTACATACTGGAGTGTTTCTCCTATGTTTTCTCCAAGGAGTTTTAAAGTTTCAAGCCTTGCATTTAAGTCTTTAGTCCATTTTGAGTTGATTTTGGTATATGGTGAGAGGTATGGATCTAGTTTCATTCTTCTACATATGGATATCCAGTTTTCCCAGAACAGTTTATTGAAGAGGCTCTCCTTTCCCTTTTGTATGTTCTTGATGCCCTTGTCAAAGATCAGTTGGCTGTAAACATGTGGGTTGATTTCTGAGTTCTGTATTCTGTTTCATTGGTTAGAGTGTCTGTTTTTATGCCAGTACCATGCCATTTTGGTTACTATAGCTTTGTAATATACTTTGAGGTCAGGAAGGATAATGCCTCCAGCTTAATTTTGGTTTTGCTCAGGATTGCATTGGCTATTCAGGGTCTATAGTTTTTCAATATGAATGTTAGGATTGTTTTTTCTATAATGTTATTGGTATTTTTTTTTTTTTTTTGTCTTTTGTCTTTTTTCCGTGTCCGGCAACGGATCGCAAC
>NW_007744347.1:0-11304 GCF_000696425.1 Galeopterus variegatus
CTTTCTGAATCCAACATAATACTAAGTTCTGCAAATATTAGAACACAGCTTTCATGACCTGCCTTGATTATCTTTTCTTTCAGCAGAATGACCTTCAACTGATCTACGTGTGTGCTACAGTCCCCTCAGCATGCTGGTCACTCTTTCTCAGATTGGCTTTGGTTTATCACTGTCTCACTCCCTGATATAAGCAACAGGGCCACGGACATTTCATATAAAAATAGAAAACAGCAAAATCCCATATGTTTTTTAATCACACTCCCTTCTGCTTAGAACATTCCTAAAACCAAATCCTTTTCCTGCTCTTGGATCCCTTTCACCAAAGTAACACTTCCTCATCCTTCTGGCATCTACTTTAACTTCACCTCTTCAAGGAAGTCTTACCTGACACCACCATAAATATACTATCCTCTAACCTTTCAGGTTTTGTTTTTTATTTTAATAGCACCTACCACAAAATTTAATTATATACTTTTATGTTTCTCTCTCTCTTTCACCAGTAGATTGTAAGGTCAGTGATGACAGAGACCAAGTTGTTTCAACACAATCATTCAGAGCTTAGCGTTTTTCCTTGCACAAAATAGAAATTCAATAAATGTTTATTGAATGAATGAATGAAGAAAAGGCCTGTCTGACTCCTCTTCCCCCAAATATGAGGTATCTTCAAAAAGTTTATGGAAAATTCATATTATCTTTTAATCACATTTTTCCATGAACTTTTTGAAGTACCCTCGTATATATGCAACATTTTTAACCAGTATAGACCATATTCTCCTGTTACAGGTTTCCAGAGCACTCTGTTTCTGAATTTATCCCATTTTTTAATAATTCACTCAATATCTATCTTTCAAACTGAATTTCAGGCTTTATAAGTGCATAGACCATCTCTGTCTGCTCCATATTTTTTTGTTCAATGCTATATACATATTGCCTATTGTCATAAAGAAGACATCCAATACACTTAATAAACAACACTCTTTTCCTATATGTACTTATTTGGAGGGTTTTGTTATGGTCATTGTATTCTTTTCATTTTGATACCCAAACAGAAGACCCTTTCCTTGCTCATTAGAGTTCATCTTGTGAGATTCAGTCTATTTTCCCAGTGACTCAGACATTATTGACTGTGATTCTGTCACCTCCCCTCTTGTGCATTCCACCCACTTTATGTTAACCACAAAGTTGGCAAGTATGCTATTTAGATTTTCTTCTAGGTTATTAGTAAAACTTTTGAGTGTCACTATTGATTGAGTAGAGACCACTGTGACAGACTCCTAGATTCTCTTCTTCAAAGTCGTTATGAAATAAACCTTCTTTAGGAAAAGTTATTCATCCAGCTATAAACTCTTCTAACAATACTCTCATCCAACCCACATATTTCCTTTTCTCCACAAATTGTATCCAAGACATGTCCATAGGACTAGGATCACGCAGGCAGAATGAAATGGAAAGTAAGGAGCCCTGGTAGAAATTAAGCAGAGCTAGGAAAGGCATTGTGTATAATATCCGAGGATGCTGATTCAGGATTCAGAATCACTAGTGGGGAGATGCCAAACTGTAAACCAATATGAAAATGGTATATGACCACTTAGTAATATGCTCTGAGAATTTGTCTTAAGATTATAATTTACTTAATATAAGGTTTACTACTCTAAACTTAACAGAATCCCATATAAATACTTTAGGGCAGCGGTGGGCAAACTTTTTCTTAAAGGTCCAGAATGTAAAAAAATTAGGCTTTGCAAGCCCTTTAGTCTCTGTCACAACTACTCAACTCTGCCTTTGTAGCACTGACAATATGCAAATTAATGGATGTGGCTGTGCTCTGATGACAAAACTTTATTTACAAAAACACACTGCAGATCTTATTTGGTCCATGGGCCATAGCTAAATCCAGGGTTGTAGCTTGGCAATCCATTACATGCATACACACACACACAGACACACACAGACACACAAACACACACACATTTTATTTTGAATAACATTTCTGATTCCAGTGTTTTCAGAATGCTCCCATTTGAGATAATATCTGAAAAGATCTTGCTCTCTTTCCTCAAAATTATTCACTCAGCCAAAAAATCCAGAGTGTATTTAGATAAAATGCATATCCTCCTAAAATTTGTCCTTATTTGTGCTTTAATAAACTTTTAAATTATAAATTTTTAGAGCCGTATACCCACTGTACATCTTGGCACTTAGAACACACAGGCACTGCCCTTTGTATGACTGGGTGACACCAGAGATAACTCCAGCAAACCCTGGGAAGGGTAGTGATCACAGTAAAAATGTCACATAAGCCTCCTTTTAAAGAAAAAAAAAATCAGTTAAATAGCCTACCTATTAAGAAGAAAATAAGCTATAATTGAAGGGAAACTGTAAAGTCTATCACTGGAACATCAAACTTTATTTAGAAACTTTTATAAATATCTTAATTGTTGTTAATAGAAGAGGCATATAAATATAATTATGTAAGACCCCATAAACCAGACAATTGAGCATACTAATCAAATTAAAGAAAAGTTCTTAAATGAGATCAATGATAACTTCGCCTGGCAATTTACCCTAAGCACTGATCCCATCTATTTTGTTTCTATGCATTCAAGGAATGAAGTCAGCACAGTATTGATGTTAATTTTTATTATGCTTATAAAATGTAAAACTTCATCTTTGTCATTAGTTGTAAAATAGTATTTAATAGATTCTAGGATGCTGTAAAGCATGTCCATTATGAATGATAAAGAATGGTTCATGAATTGTATTCATGATTAATCATTTTAGATGCATCTGAATATGATATCTCCCCATCAAAAAAAAGTTCACTCTTTGTTTTACAAGAGAAAAATTATAAACATTCAGACCAGCTTTTAACTTCTAAAGTGATAATTACATTCTACTTTCTCCCTTCTGCTCAACTTTGTAGTAATTTTGAAAAAAAAAAACATAAAAGAGTTTTTGCCAATTTTTTTCTTTTTTTTCTTTTTTCTTTTTCTTTTTTTTTTTTTTTTTTTCTTTTTTTTTTTTTTTTTTTCTTTTTTTTTTTTTTTTTTTCTTTTTTTTTTTTTTTTTTTCTTTTTTTTTTTTTTTTTTTTTTTTTTTTTTTTTTTTTTTTTGCAGCAGGCCAGTATGAGGCTTGGTGTTATCAGGCTGCACTCTAACCAGCTGAGCTAACTGGCCAGCCTATACCCCTGTCGATACTGAAGCTGAACCCAGTGTGGATCTTTTAATAAACTCTGACTACACCCTTTAACCTCCTACTTGGGAATTCAAACTCTGAATATTTTTTTCAGTTTCTCATATGGATTTAATATACTTCTACAAGGATCATTTTAGTTCTGTTTCTGAAAGGCCATTAGAGAAAACCTTCATATTTAAAATTGTGCTTCATTGTATAATTATAATTTCTTCTAAATTATAATTCACTGTCACCTTTGTAGACCACTGAGCATAAATAAATTATTGTATAAGTTTTAATCACTTGGTGTCAGGTGGAAATCCCCATCACCACCATGTGCTGCCTTTTCTTTTTTCCTTTTTTTCTTATAGAATGTCTTGAGTATTCTTGGCCTCAGGAAAAGATTGTTACATTTCCTTGAACATCACCTTTGCTGCAGTTGGAGACCCTGCTTCCTCTATTGGTGGAATTTTTTATCAGATTTTATTTTATCAATAGCCCAGTTTAGAAAGCATTGATTTTTTTCTAATATTGATTTTCTTATCCATAAATGTGTTCTATTTCATTTGTATGTCATAAAATGGATTTAAATATAAATTTTGTAAGAATTTCCAAAGAGCCTGTAACATCTTTTGTCAGTTAATTTGTATGCATCTTGTTGCTATTATAAATGCTATCTCTTCTTAAACACTGCCTAAATCAGAAATTCAATGACTCAGTGACTTTCTGGTGTCATTCACCTATCTGTAAATGGTGAATAAGTCTTCATAAGTTATTCATTGGCTTATCCTGAGATTTGAACCCAACCATTTCTCACCACAAGAGAAAAATTGCCTTGGCTTGAGAAAGAAAAGAATCACAGGATTGATTTTTACAATTGTTGTTGTGTTTTATCTCCCCGCAAGATTAACCTTCATAGTTTAATAATATTGAAATTGATTTCCCTTTACAAATGTCAGAGTAGAAATGTAGTCTAGATCTAAGTGGAATGATCAGCGAAATTTTACTTGAGGCTAAATTGTCATAGAAAAACCCCCAATTGACAATCTACCCACATTTAATAGTAGGTGCTTCCAGAAAATTCTGTGGTATTAGAATTTCTGAATTTAGAAAAAAGCCAAGGCTGCTGTAAGCCACCCTACGTATATTCCTCAACACACATCTTTTCTCCTGAAATCAATTAAAATAAACACCAAGTCATTCTTGCATTAGAGAGAGCATTTCAACATCATTATTCAAAAACAGGTAACCCAAATTTTGTTTACCTTATCAATATAAAAATAAATGCTGCCCGGAGAGTTATTATTTCAAAAATGAATTTTCTTTTTGTATTTTCATTACAGCTGTTGCCCTATTATCCTGAGACTGGCAATCTCCTAGGAGTATCCCACAGTTGTAACCCTGGTCAGAAGAGAACCTTCAGAGAACTGCCAACTGGGTGCCCAGGGTAGGATCTCAAAGTCTGAGGCTACGGGAAAATGTCAGAATAAAGTTCTGTGAGATTACTTTCAGTTCCTCATTTTCCTTCTGCCAATCTATGCACTCCTTCCCACTACTATTTTATGACCTCCCATTGTAGCAGATGCACATAGATCAAAATGAAAATGTCTGTTTCTTGGTATTTGTCAATATGTTGCCATTGCTGCTGGAGTGTGTGTGTGTGTGTGTGTGTGTGTGTGTTTGCACATGTATGAGAAGGAGAGAGAAAGTTGACTCTTCAAAACAAAACTGTAAGCTCTTTGAAAACAAATTTTGCCTACCTTTTATGTATTTCCTCTCAGTTCCTAGAGCTAGTTTTATACTCAAGGGACTCCATCAATGATGTTTCTTGATTGACTAACTGATGATTTCAAATTTAAAGTGCAGGCTGTGTATCTATAACTCACTTTAGACCATCAGTACATCCAGCACCCTCATCTCCAATCCCCTGCTCTTCCCCACTAGAGAGTAAATTCTCAGCTCCAGTTTCAAGAATCCTATTACAGCAGGATCATCCAGGAGCACTCAGCTCCACACTCGATGACCCCTTTTCTGTGGCTCACCGATCCACATCTGAACATTCACCCACGGTGTCCTTCTATTTATCTTTTTGCTAATCTCACTTACTACCCTATTGACCCTTCTCCAAGAATTCTGTCTTGACCACACACCCACAGCAAACATTGGTTCTTCCAAATTTTCTCAACACAGTTTGATCTCTTTCTAATTTCTAAAAAAAAAAAAAAAAAAAAAAAAATTACCTAAAAATTTGAATTTCATTCTTTCCTTTTGGTCATTTTTTTCATTTATGTGTCCTTCCTTTCGTATTAAGTTCAGGGACCATACTTGTATTTCTCCTTCCTCTACATTTCCCAATTTGTCCAAATCAAAAACTAAGCCAATGTTAATTGTACATTTTTCAAATTTTTGATTGAATAGTTGATTAGTTGACTAATCTACTCAATCCTACAGTTACCACATGAAAGGACTATGACCCTAGAGATCTTCAAGGTCTCACACAGCCCTAATCCTCTGGGTGATCCTCCTGATAGCCTCCTTCACCTCTTTGTTACGAAGGGTATAAATGATGGGATTGAGAAAAGGGGTAAGAAAAGAATAAATTAAGGTAATAAGCTTGTCTTTGCCCTCAGCTCGGATCCCAGGTGGTCCCACATAGACAGTGAAGGCAGAGCCAAAGAACAGTGTCACTACAATTATGTGGGAGGAACAGGTGGAGAAAGCCTTGGAACGGCTGGCAGCTGAGGGCAGCTTCAGCACAGCTTTCAGGATGCCTCCATAGAGTCCCAAAATAAGAACAAGACTGCATGAGGTGATCATGCCAATCACTACAATATGGATCCAAGTATGCCAGCCTGTATGCACACATGCCAACTGCATTAGTGGTGCCAGGTCACAAAAATAATGGGCCACCTCTTTCAAGCAGAAGGGCAGAGTGGCGGTGAGACTGGCTGGCACAAGTGCAGCTGAGAAGCCAGCCACCCAAGGGGTCCCAGCTAGCCAAAGCTGTACCCGTCTGCTCATGAGTGCATGGTAGTGGAGGGGGCGGCAGATGGCAAGGTGGCGGTCCAGTGCCATGACACCCAACAGGTAGCACTCAGTCATGCCCAAAGAATGGAAGACATACAGCTGGAAAAAACACACAGTCGATGAGATGGGTGAGCACCCGTGAAGCAAGGTGTGTAGCAGCGTGGGCACCGTGGTGCTGACGTACCAGAGCTCCAGAAAGGAGAGGACACTGATAAAGAAGTACATGGGTGTGTACAGTCTAGAATCTACCTGAACCAGGATGATGATAATCACGTTCCCTGCAAGGGTGAGGAGATAGATACAGAGTGTCCCCAGGAAGGCAAGAGGTCGTAGGGTCTCACTGGCAGTGAGACCAGCAAGGATGAAACTCTGGCTCCAGGTATGGTTGAAATGATCCATAATTACTAGACACAGAGAATAAAAATAGAAGATTCATGATTTCAGGATTCTTCCTCCTGAGAAATTTCTTCAGATTCAAAGCTGTAGAATGTATGAGAGTTCTACAAAAACTTCATGGAAAAATAGAATTAAAAGGAAAAAAGTAGAATTAAAAGTGGGAATCTTTTATGAAGTTTTTGAAGTGCCCTCATACAGGCTTGAAAAGAACTTACAGATTATCAAAACAACTCCACTCATTTTGCAAAAAAGGAACTGAAGACTAAAAGGCAGAAGTGATTTGCTCAATATCTGTCGCTGATGGGAAAGGAGTGTTCAGGTTCCCTGACTCACAGATCAAAACTTTTCTTGTTGTATAATACGTAGCTTCTGCATCTCAAGCCCCGGGATTTTTTCCCACATATCAGAGGAGACCAGTAAACCCCCGTGCTTGTCCTCCTAGAGTCCCAAGTAACATGTCCCGTATACTTTATGACAACCACCCATAGCATATCCCCTGTATCCTATAACCAGCTATACTAAATAGTGGAAAAAGGAGACATACACATTTTAAAATATGACTGCTAAGGAATCTTCAGGGAGCCTCTCTGGAACTCAGCAATGTTCACATTAAGGGCTGAAAGAGAAAGAAATGGGAGAAAAAATTGTGGATAATTTGGGAACATTTCTTAAAGCTCAGAACTGTAGGGCCAGATGAAAAATCAATGAGCAGATGGGATACATTTTAAGGAAAGATCCCAACGGGAAGCATGGATCAGGAATTCTCAAAGAGGTTGGAGGAGGGGAGGATTGATGCAGCCAGGCCCCTGTGGTGCTGGTCCAGAAGGGCTGCAGTATATCAGAACGCGCATTCTCTTGGAAACTGGCTTTCTAAACTTGCTTTGCCACTAACTCAAAATGACCACTGGGCTTGACCATTTTTCTTTACCTCAACTTCATCTTCTCCAAATTGAAGAACTTTCAACAGATGTTTTATAAAGGCCCTTACAACCCTAGTCGTCTGTGGCTCTCTAAAGTCATCGAAGTGTGTTTTTGGGGTGCGTGTGGAGGTGGGTGGTCTATATCAATGTCCCTTGAGTTTTCCTCCCACATCGTCATAGGCCTCACACAGGAAAGGTCAAAGCCCTCTCCTAGTTCTCTTCTTCAGTTGCTCTTATCTCTTCTGCACCAACCCTGCCCGTTACCTGTCTGTCTTGATAACATTAGAACTGGTAGCATCCTCCTCAGCATCCTTTCTACCCCTAGACAATCCCCTACGTATATATCATGTTCCTGGAAACACTGGCCTCCCAGGGGCTCCTTGCTTATGTTCCCTGGAGTTGCTAAGCGACTGCTCTCAGTAAAGGTTCCCCTGGGGCAGGAAGTTGGTCAGGCAAGTGAAGCAGACCACCTGTATTTCTCAAATGACTTCTCTCCCCTCTGCACCCCTCACGGTTGGGTAATCCCAGGGAGACACTGCTCCTGTGCTCCACGAGAAGTTTTGCAAGTTCCCAACAGTTTCTCATGAAGAAAGTCCATCCAATTTGCATATCCTTCTGCATATGGGGAAGATAGCACCTTGAGCATCTGGGAAGTGAGATCCATTTTCTTAAAAATTATTTTTGCAAGATTTCTCATCCGTCACTACTAGCTTCACCACCATACAAGCACAATCAACATGGTCACCACCATCAGTTTTTGCTGACCATCTCCACCTCTGTTATTCTCACCTCCACCCCTACCTTCACTGTGTCCACTATCATTTATTCATTGTTCCAATTGTTGCTTATTGAATAGCTAATTCTCTGTTCTAAGTCTCCATCACCAGTGTTACTACCATTACTTACACCAATACCACTGTCATTCTCATGGGACTAATCCACTTTTTCATGTACACTTTTATTTATGTGAATATCCTCAATATTTTCATCAAAATTCCAGATAGTAGCTTCTGAGCTCTGATCTCAGCTAAGTAATATCTGTGAGTATGTACTTGGATAGGTATGGAGTAAAGATAAACAATAGAAGTGTAATATTTATCCATTGAAAGTAAGGTATTTGAATCACTCATTTATCCAAATGTAATTTTATTTTTCAGAATCAGAGGTGAGGACAAAGAGTTGCTATTATTTTTTCTTTAGAGAACAGCATGACTTGTCATTTTCTTTCTTTTTTTTTTTGATCTGCAATTTTTTAAAATTCAATTTTATTTTATTTTACTTCTCAAAATACATTGAACTTGATTTTCATGCCCATATACCCATTCCTTTCCACCCCCTCTCCTCCCCACTCCCCACATCATATCTGTGCACTTGACTTAAATAATTCAAGGATTTTTTGTGGCTACTTGTATATTTTCATATGAGAAATTTCTATTCAGCTTCTTTGCCCATTTTTTAATCTAGTTACTTGTTTTCTTCCTGTTGAGATGTTTGGTTTCTTTGTACATTCTGGATATTAATCCTTTGTCAGATGCACGGTTTGCAAATATGTTCTCCCATTCTGTAGGTTGTCTTTTCCCTCTGTTAATTGTTTTTTTTGCTGTGCAGAAGCTTTTTAGTTTGATATAATCCCATTTGTTTATCTTTTCTTTTGTTGTCTGTGCTTTTGGGATAATATTCATAAAGTCTTTGCCCAGTCCTATATCCTGAAGTGGTTCCCCTATGTTTTCTTTTAGGAGTTTTATAGATTCAGGTCTTATAGTTAAGTATTTAATCCATTTTGCATTGATTTTGATATCTGGTAAGAGGTATTAATCTAGTTTTATTTTTCTACATATGGATTTCCACTTTCCCCAGCACCATTTATTGAAGAGGCAGTCTTTTCCCCAATGTATGTTCTTGGTTCTTTTATCAAAGATCAGTTAGATGTAGGTATGTGGGTTGAGTTCCAGTTTTCTACTCTGTTCCATTGATCTATCTGTTTTTATGCCATTGCCATGCTATGTTGGTTACTATAGCTTTGTAGTATAGTTTGAAGTCAATATGTGTTATGCCTTTAGATTTATTTATGTATGTATGTATGTATGTATGTATGTATGTATGTATGTATGTATGTATGTATTGCTCAGGATTACTTTGGCTATTTGGGGTCTTCAGTTGTTGCATATGAATGTTAGTTAGTTTGTTTGTTTCTTTCTTTCTGTGAAGAATTTTATTTTTATTTTGACAGGCATTGCATAAACCTGTAGATCATTTTGAGTAGTATGGACATTTTCACAATTTTAATAGCAATTGATTAATTAAATTTAGGATCAGGAGGTAACCATAAAAGATAAATGAGTAGATCACATTAACAAAAGGAAAAAAAAAAATGAATGTTATGAGTCACATTGGGAAAGCTTCATATAGGAGTTGGAGATTTTTGAGCCAAAGGAAAGAAAGATATTTGCTTCTGAGAATGCCAATGTAACTTCAGGATTGGAAGAGTCTTTTGAATATTTGGACAATCTGAGAGTATCATTCAATCTTAACCAGTAGTTAGCCTACATCCTACTTCCTCAGAAATACTTGACCTTTCTCCAGGTTGAAGAGCTACAACTGTTCTTCACTAATTTACTGCATCTCCCACAGTTCCAAACACCAAACATTCTTTTTTTTCTTTTTCTGATGGATCTGTATAGATTAGCCATGTATCCAGACTCTTCAAATGAATAATTGTGCTGTAGTCAGAGTGGCCATTTTTATACTATTTTTATTCCCCTGTATTTTACATCACATTGCTATTTCTACATTCCTCCTTGTGAGCCAGACTCTGAGTCAGACTTCCCTCATTATTTGCAGTGCCCAGTTGTATATCTAGATGGCTTGTCATGAACTGAGTAGATTACAGAGCTCATGCACTACCTCTCAGAAGGCTGTCAATGTGACATAAATACCTGAGTATAGGAATTGTAGACATTGTCTAGAATCATTTAGTGCAGAAATACATACTAGAGGATTAAGGCTTCTAAGCATAGTTCTTGCATAGCCAAGAGAGTTGTTCCTTGTCTTTCATGTTTTCACTTGTCAGTAGAGTACTTACTTAGCATTTATTCTGTATCAGGAATGGAAAAATGGGAAAGTCCTGATAACTCCATCAAGCAAATCATGATTTAAAGAGAAAGATGATGTCTAAAATTACCTATGTTAAAAACTTAAATTAAAAAAGCAGGATTCAACATGTTCAAAAATTTCCAATATCATTTTTAATACTTAGAAAAAACAGCATATATTTATTAGAAATTACAAATGAATAGATAATTTTTGAAATTGTTTTAAAATTGTATTCTTTTAAACTTTTTAATTGTTATATTTATATGTAATACATTTGAAAAACATGATTTAAAGGTTAGAAAAATGATATCAAGTGCACCTAAAAAGATATCTCTGCTTCTAAATAAATAAATAAATAAATAAATATATATATATATATATATATATGTATTTTATTGATTCTTGCTTAAACAATCAAGTACTATGAAATATAACAATCAGAAAATATTTTGAAAATAAATATTCACAAATGTCTAAATTGTTTGATTATGAGTTACCAAAAATGATTACAGTAGAAAAAATTGTAGCCCAACATATCATCAAAAATCAGTATCATTAAATATCACACTTACAAAGTATGGAGAATCTGAAAATATGTATGCTGGAAATAATCAAAGGCAAAGGTTGGCGTGGTGTTATTCTTTCCACCCCCCGGACCCCTCCATTCTCACCAAAGATTTTCAAGGCCTAAAT
>NW_007744347.1:16429-16844 GCF_000696425.1 Galeopterus variegatus
AGAGTACTTACTTAGCATTTATTCTGTATCAGGAATGGAAAAATGGGAAAGTCCTGATAACACCATCAAGCAAATCATGATTTAAAGAGAAAGATGAGGGCCGGCCCGGTGGCGCACTGCTACAGTGCGCCGCTTGGGAGTGCGGCAGCGCTCCTGCCGAGGGTTCGGATCCCACATACAGACCAGTTCCCGCTCACTGGCTGAGTGAGGTGCGGGTGCAACACCGAGGGTTGTGATCCCATTGCCGGACACAAAAAAAGACAAAAAAAAAAAAAAAGAGAAAGATGATGTCTAAAATTACCTATGTTAAAAACTTAAATTAAAAAAGCAGGATTCAACATGTTCAAAAATTTACAATATCATTTTTAATACTTAGAAAAAACAGCATATATTTATTAGAAATTACAAATGAATA
>NW_007744348.1:0-2984 GCF_000696425.1 Galeopterus variegatus
AGACACACCAGTGTGGCCTTGTTGTCTTTGAGCTCCTCAGAGGAGGGTGGGAAGAGAGTGAACGAGGGGGCAGCCTTGGCCTGACCTGTATGGCAGGGAAGGGCAGGAGGTCAGAGGTCTGGCGTCCACCACAGAGTTCCTGACCTGAATCTTGACGTGATGCCCTGGCCCAGGCCAGGGCAGGGACCTCAAGCCAGGCCCTTGCTCATGTGATATCAGGTCAGCAGTAGGTGGGGACACTCACCTCCTTATGGGAGACTCCTCAGTCCAACTCTTGGGGATTCATCAGCCCCCTCTTTGGAATTGCCACCTTTTCATATGTCTTCATCACCCACCAACCCCCGCCTGTGTCCCCCCCTACTGGACAAAATTGACCCTCAGACCTTCTCTTCCTCAGGTATCTGTCTGTCCTGGGGCATGTGTCTGAAAATCTCCTGCCTGATCCCTTCTCTTGGAGCCTCTCATGAAGGCGTCCATCTGCCCTGGGTCCAGGCTCTTCTCTCTTACAGGGAGCAGGTTTCTTGCCAACACATTCCCCTGGCACCATCATTGTAGCCCGTGCCACTCCCCACAGAGACCCCCTGGACTGCCTTGGTGGGAGGGGTGTCAGTCCCAAGGGCTCGATTCCAAGGGGTCCAGTAGATCAAGGGCTTCAGTTTGAGGCCTTGTTTCTGTTCTGAGCCTGGGGCTCTGTCTGTTCTCAGGGCTCTCTCTGTCATGTGGAGTTACAGTGGGGATCTGTCTCTCCAGTGAGTTTTGTCTGGCTGACAGGAGCATGTCCCTGTCATCTGTGCTTATTAGGAGTCCCTGTCCGAGTCATCTGCTCCAGGGTCTCTCATCCAGTGGTGGGATAGGTAGGGATTTGCCTTTAGGGCCCGAGTGTCCTGACCTGTCTCATCTATGGTTTCTTACCTGGGGGGGCGGGCGGGAGGAGGAACCCAGCACCCTGGGGCCACCTTCTCATAGAAAATTCTTCTTTTATTCCTATCCTCCTATTTTCTCCTCCATCTCTCCAAATCTGTGGGCAAAGCAGCCCCTCGAACTGTGACCCATGGAGGACAGAACCCCGGGGGGCTGAGCTGTTCCCAGCACCCTTCCCACCTCTCATGTACCCAGTGCCCCAGCCTGAGCACCCTGTCCCCTGGACCTAAGGGACTGGAGACCCTGAGGATAGAGTAGACATTCCAGAGTGCAGAGGACAATGTCCCCTGGAGAGGGAGCCCAAGCAGGGAGCAGCAAGGTGTCACTAGGATCGTCCCCTCCTGTCATGATCAGGTGCCTGAGAAGAAGGGACAAGCTGGAGTCAGGGGTGAAAGGCCAGACAAAAAGGGGCAACCTTTTTGTTGAACTCCACAGAGATTCAGACCCCTGCCCCAGACAGGAGAGAGAGGAGAGAAAAATCTACCTATGTTTCACTTGGAACCCCAAAGAGGAGGGAAAGGGGGAGACTCACCGAGGACAGTCAGCTGGGTGCCTCTGCCGAACACAACTCACCGTGACACAGCCCACACACAACCCCCTCCTGACATGTCCAGACCCAAGCCCACCTGCAGCTTCTCAGGAGCTCAGGAGACCCAGAGTCCAGCCACCCAACCACAGGGGCAGGTCTGGCTGATGGGAGGGTGAGAGGGGGTGGTCCCTCTTTCCATGGAGCCATGCTTTATTGGGGGGTTAGGAGTCCATCTATGCCCAGACTGGGGAGGAGAGAGGGACAGAAAGCCTGTCTGTGTGTTACATTTGGTTCCCCTGCTAATGTCTGCTCCTGGAAGGAGCTGGGTGCCCAGCTCAGCTCCTGTGGAGAATGGTGCCATGGAAGAAGTGAAAAGCCTGTTCACAACACAGAGATGAAGGAGCTGGACCACTTTGCAGAACTGAGGCCCTGAGGAGGGTCCTGGGTGCCCAGCACAAGTCCTAGAGGGCATGTGTGTGTGTATGGCACGTGCAGGCTTGTTTGTGTTTATGAACACATGTGTGTGAGTGTGCGTCTCATAGCTCGGGCCTCCGATCCTGTGCCATCTCCTAGAACAATAATCTACTTGATCCTTAGGTCCCACACAGAGCTTCCAGAAAGAGGGTGGTTTTACAGGCACGTCTGTGTCACCTGCCCCGAATGGGACTCTTGACTTTGTTCACACCAGCCCCATTGGCCACCCGTGGACGCTCGCATGTTAGGTACTTGAGGTGAGGTAGGTACAGTTTTCTGTGGGCCACTAAGGGGTGGGGAGAAAGCAGAGCTGATTCCCTTCTCCCAGGGGCCTTAAAATCAGCTGAGATACTTGTGACAGATGTGGGACCAGAAACATACACGGGGGTGGGCGGTGAGTGACCAGGGTGATGGGGTGACGGTCCTGTCTGTGAGGACTAGAGGAGGACATGTGGGGGCAAAGGGCAGTATCCTGGGGGGACAGGAGTAGGGCAGACCCTAAGGAGAGAGGTAGACTGAGGACCCATGAACTTGAGAGGGGTCCTTTGTCCTGAGATGGAAGGACATCTTGAGAGAAGGACACTGTCTAGATTGTGAGTACTGAGGAAGAGTACTCTTCCTGGGGAAGAGAGCCCATTCCCTTGGATTCCAAGGGGAGCCAAGGAGAGGCTGTCCAGGTGGCTGGGGGTGGACATATCAACAACAGCAAGTACAGGGAAGATGGGCAATCCTGGGTCCTGCTGCCCCAATCCCCTGTTCTGGAATATTCTCTTGGGCTTTCTGGGTGATAATGAAACTATCCCTCAAGGAAACATCCAGATTCCTTCCCCTGGCTCCTTTCTCAGATGGCTAAGAGAATTCCTTACATCATTTGGATTGGATCCATTTAGGATGAAAAGTTATAAATAAAAATGAGCAGAGACAGATCGTATGACTGAAAGGAGGAAATTTTATTTGGAGTTTATGAGTTGAGGGAGAAGGGCTGGGGTGACTGGGGTGGGGGGAGTAAGGGGAGACCCCTCCCCTGGGATTCGGCAGCTCCAGGCCCCCGTGGGTGGGT
>NW_007744348.1:3928-5901 GCF_000696425.1 Galeopterus variegatus
GGGATGTCAGGCAGGAGGAGTTCTGAGGCCTGTTTAGAACAGAGATGATGGAGCTGAGACACCTTTGTGGAGTTGGCACTTGTGGGAAGTGTCCTGGATGCCACTTCCATTCTAACACAGGATGTGGTGCTGGAGTTGAGGCAGAAAATGGGAATTGAGGGGTGAGGGGAAATTCACATTTATCACCAGGGACCCAGACCACACTGCATGGTCCTGAGCACCAGTATCCCTGTCAGTGGCTGGGCTGTCTGGAAGGTGGAATGGACAGACACTGCTCAAGGTATCTAACTGAGCCCAGTGGGGACAGCTTCCTTCCTGCAGGGTGCACGTGCTCAATTGGAGCTGGAATGGTGGTCAGAAGGAAGCCCCTCCTGGGTGGGTGATAGATTCCACAGTCAGTACAGTTTCCTTTATGAGCTCTAAGGGTGGGGGTCTCTGCTCCCCAATGAGTTCCTTGTGGCTTACACATGCACCCGTGTGCACATGTGTCCTGTGTGCACGCATGCACCAGTCCCTCTGTGTTCAAGATTGTCATCGGCACAGGGCACATCCACAGTAAGGGGAGGCACACTGCACCCTGACACTGGATGGACATGTGCAGAGTGGGGCTTGGACACACAGGCCTGGATGTGCATCCTGTCTGGTCCCATCACTTGCAATGCACACCTGGCATCCTGCGTTCCCTGACAGCGTCCCATAAGAAGCTTCTCCGCAGTCCTCCGAGATCTGCCTGTTGCTGCGGGACTAGACTCCACCCCGTGAGCCTCCTCGTGTGTTCTGTGTCACTCTTGGTCTGGATGAGAAATCCTGCTGTTTCCCTGTTTTAGTGGCCAACTCTGGAGGCCCACAGCCTGGGTACTGCAGACGCCTGGGGCTTCTTTGCTTATGTCCCAATGTAGGCGTCACTGTCGTCCCTTCTATACTCCTCATTGTGACCCTCAAAGAGAGATGCCCAACATGGCACTGTTTTGAAATGAACACGTGTGTTTGCATGCATTATGTGTATGATTCTGTGTGTATGTTCATGCAGATGTGCGTGTACGTGTGTGTACCGGTGTGTGTGCATTTAGTAACTCAGATCACACATCAAGTGCTTGTGAAGTTGAGTCAGCTTACACACAAGCCCATGTGAGAATCGTGGAATCTGTCTCTTGACTTTGAACTCACCAGCCCCATTTACAACCGGAGGACACCTGGACATTATGTACTTGTGGCGGTGCCAATAGGGAGCAGAGCTGTTTACAGTCTCCCAGGGGCCGTGAATACACCTGGGACACCCAGTGACACATGTAGGATGAGGGACACCAAGTGGGGAATGTGGGGTGAGTGTCCAGGCTCCAGAGATGAGGGTCCAGTCTGTGAGTGCTACGTGGAAATCTTGTGTGTTGGGGGTCACAGGGCTGTATCCCTGGGGAGGCAGAGGCAGGATGGCTCCCTAAGGCAGCCCGCACCTCCTCACGGGGTTCCCCTGACAAACCCCTCTGCAGTCCTCTGCGATCTTCCTGCTGCTCCTGGATCAGACTCCCCTCAGGTAAGGGAGACCCTGCGAGGACAGGTTTTTCCAGGTGGGGTAAGGAGCCAAGGAAGGTAAGACCTTGGTGGGGTGGAATGAAGGAATCTTAGTTGTGAGTTGGGAAGACACTTGAGACAGGAATGATGTCCTGTCTGTGAGGCCCGAGCATTTCAGAGATGGGAGCTCAGATGTTCTCCTGCAAGCCACGGGGATGAGAGTTTATTGTTGAGCAGCCAGGGGTGGACATGCTCACAAAGAGCAGAAATGGGTAAAAACAGGCAGGCTAGGGTTTCTGTTGAGAACCATTCCCTTGTTCTGGATTGTCTTGTGGGGGTTAAGGTGTCAGTGAAATTGTGCCTCAGGGAAATGCCAGAACTCTTTCTCTGGCTGTTTGTTCAGAAGCTGAAAGGCTTCTGTTCAACTCTGGGGGGATGGCCAAACTTAGGACAGAAAGGAGATA
>NW_007744348.1:6945-10143 GCF_000696425.1 Galeopterus variegatus
GGGGAAGGGCAGGAGGTCAGAGAAGCAGCGTCCATCGTGAGAGTTCCTGCCCCCATGTATGAGGTGGGGAATGAGTCCCCCATGCCAGAGAGGACCCTTCAGACGTGCTCCACACTGTCTCTGGGGAGGGTGCATCAGGGTGTTTCTATCACAGCTCTCTGTCTCTCCTGCGCAGCGCTGAGCCTGGACCCCTGCCCTGCACCTGTGCTGAGACGCCCTGTGCCTTGGCCTCCCATGCAGACTTCTGACCCTCACCCGACTGCTCTGCTCCTCCTGACATTGTGATGGGCTCTGTCTGGGGTTGTCTGTCTGTCTCTTGAGCTTCCTGTGTCTCCTGTTGGATTCGCACTGGGGACTTGTATGCCCTGACACAGCTGGTCTAGAGAGCTCTAAGCGTTTAACCTGAGGGATCTATTTGGACCCAAATGTGTCTCTCCTGAAGCCTCTGCAATGGGATAAGAGCAAGTCTGTCAGCCTGTCCTGGGCTCTCTCATTCTGTCAAATCCATCTTTGAGCCCCATTGTCTGTGGGGCAGATCTATAGCATCCATACGCTGGGAACTGCGCATTTGTAAACTCAGGGATTTGGGACTCTGAAGATGTGTCCTGCAGAGTCCACATCCTCACACACGCTGTCCTTCGATGACCCTTCATACAGCTACCTCATGTCCAGAGGCCTCTGCTCCCTCCTGACCTGGTTTCCTGAGTCCCAGACTGGCTCAGGGCTCTGCCCATGGGAGCCCATGGAGCCCTGGGGAGGTCCCTCCACCTCCTATCTTGTTCCCAGCCTGGATCCAGAGTCCCACAGCCCAGGGAACATAGCTCTGAGCCTCTGACCTTGGTTTCCCAGCCTTGGCCGTGATGGCTCTGGGCTTTCTGTAGTCTCCAAGTTCCCCATAACTTGGGGCCTCAGTTCACCCCCTCACAAAGCTCACTCCACAGGCAGGAGGCCACATGGGAGAGGACAGACTGAGCAAGTGTAAGGCAGCCAACACAGCCCTGACAGACAGACAGAGGAGTCTCAGGAGGTCATCCTGTCCAGTCCCCTGCCTCTGAGGTCAGAGGTGAAGGGCTGTTGGTGGTCAGCTGAGTCAAACAGGGGTCTGAAAAGGGAGGGGAGAGGTCAGTGTTCCAGTAGCTGCGGTCCAGGGAAAAACTTGGCCAGAGACTGAGACAAGACACGGAAAAAGAAAAAAAGAACAGAAAATGTGCTCAAATCTTGGGGAGAGTGGGGAAGGAGGGGAAAGAGGACTCACCTGTGACAGTCAGTTGGGTCCCTGAGCCGAAAATCCAACACTGTGACACAGGCTCATACAAAAACCCTCCCTGCTGTGCTCAAACACCACCCGTCCCCAGACCCCACGTGCAGCTGTGATGGAAGAAGCTTGAGCCACTGGCCCAGGTGGCGTCAGCTGAGCAGTGAGGCCACACGCCAGTCTGTACTTCCCAAGCAGAGAGATGGGGCAGGCAACCCCGTGTGACCAGAAGCAGGATCCTGGAAATCCACTGTCCGGAAGGAAGTCACTGTCTTAGATTTGGTTTTCCAGCTACCTTCAGCCAGGAATGGGAGTGAGCTTATTACAGGCCATTTGTGTCACTAGGAAGTGACATTGCGTGGAAGGGGACAGGTGCTCTCTTCTGGGCAGAGCTGACACAATGCTGATCCGTTGGTGAGACAATGGGGTGACACAGAGGGTGTCCTGTTTCCCCAGGGAGAGGTGGGTTGCCCTGGAGAACAGTGTCCTTGGCCTTCCTGGGGCCCCAGCCCTGACTCCAGGGGTCTCCGCCCCAACATCCCTGGGGTTGTCCTAGTTGGGGTTGGGCCTGGCCAGTGAGGCCATAGTCCCGTGAGAAAGGAGAGCCTCATCCCCCAGGGTTACTGTGGAATTGTCCTCTGCCACCCCCTCACTCTCGTGTCATGCACGGTGGGTCTGGGGGTGTGAGAGCTGCTGTCTCCTGAATCAAAAGAGAGACACGAGCGAGTGCCCCGCTTGTGGTCTCCAAATACCAGCTCCCCTGAAGGGAGTTGATCGATGGCCGATCCCAGGCCTGGGACAGGGAAGGCACATGTTGTGACTGCAGAAAGCAGGAGCCATTGAGGTCCCCTAGGGTCATGTGAGGGGACCCAGGAGCCACCTGAAGAGGCTCCCAGTGGGCAAACGTCCATCATTTGGAGCCACATTGTCATCATCAATTAAATATAGTGACAGTGGACTCAACATACCCGACTTATTTAATCCTGGGGTGCAGCATGAGTGATAGCAAACATGAACTGCTCCCCCTGGCCCTCTCGTGTACAGCGGCTCTGCCTGAGCTCGAAGCACACCCGGGTGAATAAGGCGCAGCTGAAGGCGTTTCCTCTACGGACACTTCGCAGCCCTCAGGAGAGGGTGGGAGGACTGAAGGATCGACGACCCTCTGCATTACTTTCTGTTCGAGGGACGAAGTTATTGACCATGGAATACAGCTAATGTCACTAAAAGAATGACGGCCTGACATGGGTGCCTTTGCTAGAAATAACCAACTGTCCTGGGAAGAGGTTTTGTCAATTCCAGCCGGAACTCCGTCAAGCCTCTCAATGTTCGAACCAGTTTGCAGGAAAAGCAGAAATGGAGAGAATCACCCAGTGACAGCTCGGGAAGCCGGGGGCTGCATCCCAACAGCGGGAAGGTCCCAGGACCAGCAGCTCGGCTCCTGCAGCTCCTGCAGCTCCTAGCTTGCAAAGAAAACTGGAGGCATTTGGGAGGCACTCGCTGATTAAATCAAGCCTGAAAACATATGCACCAATCACCATTTGAAACCTTACTTAATCTCGTATGAACAGAGGAAAAACCTGCACAGTAACAAGAGCTCAAAATGTAACTAAGGAAAATAATTGTGAAATTTGTGGGGCATTTGATAAGACCCTGATTATTTTTGATTTTGTGAAATTATTGATAATTTCTCTTAGGTTTGATAATGATATTGCAGTTGTTTTTTAGGTCTTTATCTATGCAGGACACAAATGGAATATTTACAGGTGGAAAGATAAGATGTCTGGAGTTTGCTTCACAACACTGTGTAAGGGAGGAGTTATTCTGCTGTGGGTACATCATGGTTGCCCGTGAATCGATCATTTGGGGAACTGGGTGATGGGAACATGGGGGTTGTTTTTATTCCTCTGTCTTCTTATTTCGTTTTCCAAGTTCTCCATAATAAA
>NW_007744348.1:10424-12802 GCF_000696425.1 Galeopterus variegatus
GATTATTTTTGATTTTGTGAAATTATTGATAATTTCTCTTAGGTTTGATAATGATATTGCAGTTGTTTTTTAGGTCTTTATCTATGCAGGACACAAATGGAATATTTACAGGTGGAAAGATAAGATGTCTGGAGTTTGCTTCACAACACTGTGTAAGGGAGGAGTTATTCTGCTGTGGGTAGATCATGGTTGCCCGTGAATTGATCATTTGGGGAACTGGGTGATGGGAACATGGGGGTTGTTTTTATTCCTCTGTCTTCTTATTTCGTTTTCCAAGTTCTCCATAATAAAAACGTATAATAAAGTAAAGAGGAGGTTAGTTGTGGGGCAGCAGCTGGGAACGGGGTGGATCCTGGCATTCTACCTGGCAGGGCCATTGATATGGGCCTGGCTGCCCTCAGTTTTCACCTCCATCAAATGGGGTCAGACAGGTGCTGCAGGACACTAGAATCTATAAGCTTCCTTATAATCCATATTTGTCGGGATTTGGGGCAGGGTGGGATATGATCATCCACTAAGGGACCCCTTTCTCTGTCCTATTGTGACTCCAGAGCTCCATGTCCCTGCAGGTCCTGTCCCAGGCCTGGCCTGGCCACCCAGCAACTCTGGTGAAGGAAGCTGCCATGTCCCTGATGTACTGGAGGCACCAAGTTGGGGTGTGTGTGCTAATAGCACTCAGGGCACCGAGGACTGGCGGAGACCACCAGGGCCCGCACATCCAGGAGGCCGACATCTCCTGCTGTCAGGGACCCAGGGAGTGAGTGTGTCTCTTACATGTGGCTGCAGGTGCACATGGTAGTGGCAGGAGTGTGGGGGGCTGAGCCACATGTACAAGGGAGGGAGTGGGGCGTGGTGGGATGGGGGGTCTGGGGAGCTGAGTCCTCCTGGAAGCCCGACCACGCCTTTAGCCTTCAGGCCACCTTCACCCTGCCCTGACCTTATGTGACCTGGCCCCAACTCTAGTCCTGAATTTGACTCTGATGCAGCTTTCATGGAACAATGAATAGATTCCCTTTGTGGACCTAGGAGGGTGCCATTTCTCCTTTGACCCAGTTTGCTTGAGTTCTACTATCATAAAGGCTGGTTATCACCAGGCTCCAGCCATAAACTAACCATAAACTAACTCGATCCTGGAGCCTGACTTGAGTGGTCCAGATTCTTCATGACTGAGATCCCAGCCCCAATGCTCTTGTTAATTTTTATTCTGATCCTGATCCCACACCCATAAGGTCATATACCGACCACCCCCATGTGGCTTACACCATGTTTCCAAAACTAGCTCCATGAAACATTGGTGTCTTTCAGAGCATTGTAGGGTTCCAAAGGCAGGGAAGAGGGTCAACATGATGTGGGAAGGCCTGGGTTATAGTATATTAAACAGTTTCCTTACTGCAGGACTTCTCAGTGCCTTTACTAAGCTTAGGTGTGTGTGAAAGTCTGAGAAGTGCACCTGGACATGTCATTTTCCATCTTTTCCGTGGCTCCTTGGGAATGGCAAACCATGCACCCCTCGCGTGATAAATGCTCTCCCAACCAGGAAACAGATGGAACAGAAAATTTCAACTTTTGTTTCCTTGGCTCATGGTCTCACCCCCCCATCCCACCCTGCCCCTTGTCTCTTTCATCAGCCCACAAATGAGCTCCTGGCAATCTCCTTATTTCTCTCTGATTCCCCCCTAGGGCCACCCCTTGTCCCTCTCACCAGGACCCTCTCCCAAGGGATTGCATCCTAGGGGTGGCTCTGTAGGGGAAACTTCCTGCTCTGGATCATGACTCCCAGTGTCATAGAGAGCTCACCCTGGCCCCTGGTTTGTTGGAGGAGTGAGGTGACAGGGACATGGGAACTTACCCAGAACTGCCCCTGCTCTCAGTAGCAATCCTTCAGCCCAGAGATATGACCATATAGAGAGACACATTAGAAATGTTGGATGATACGTGATCAGGTCTTTATCGAGGAGATTAGAATTGATAAGTGTGTGAGACCTGCCTGGCTATGCCGGGCGGGGGGCTCAGGGATAGAGTGGAGAGTTAGGACAAGGGTGTCTAGGTGAGCAAGGCCCCTCCTGGGGTGATGCCAGGGAGACTGTGACCCTCTTCCCTTGGGCTACTTTCCCCCTGGGGGCCAGGAACCCCCGGGCCACACTGAGAACAGGAGAAGGTTGCAAATTAAATATAAGAGCAGAAGAAAATGAGATAGAGCAGGATTTCTGAATGACAGTGAGGATATTTATTGAGATTTATGAGTTGAGGGAGAAGGGCTGGGGTGATTGGGGTGGGGGAGTAAGGGGAGACCCTCCCCTGGGATTCTGCAGCTCCAGGCCCCCATGGGTGGGTGAGGTTTGGGGACCTAAGAACACTCTGCAGGGGCCACTGTCTTC
>NW_007744348.1:13872-15773 GCF_000696425.1 Galeopterus variegatus
GGTGATCTGGGTTTCCCAGGCAATCTGTCTACCTGGAGGGGCCTGTGCCTGTCATCGGTCCCTATCAGGAGTTCTTCCCCGGGCCTTTTCTCTGGTGTCTCTTTCCTGGTTGTGGATGGGAAGGACCATTTTGCCTGCTTGTCCTGAGACCTGGCCTGCCCATGGTTTGCCACCTGTCCTGGGGGATGAGGAGGGACCCAGCACCCTGGGGCCACCTTNCAGCTGGTGCTGGGAATGTCAGGCAGGAGGAGTTGAGAGGCCTGTATACACAGCGATGATGCAGCTGGGACCCCTTTGTGGAGCTGTCACTTGTGGGAAGGGCCCTGGATGCCCCTTACATCCTCACTCAAGAGGTGGTGCTGGGGTTGAGTCAGGAAAAGTGAATTGAGGGTTGAGGGGAGATTCATGTTTACCACTAGGGATTCAGAACACATTGCTGGGTCCTGAGCTCCAGTATCCCCGTCAGTGGCTGGGCTGTCGGGAACGTGCAATGGACAGACACTGCTCAAGTTCCCTATCTGAGCCCAGTGGGTACAGCTGCCTTCGTGCAGGGTGCATGTGCTGAATTAGAGCTGGAATGTTGGCCAGAAGGGAGTCCAAGCTGGGTTGGTCATAGATCCCATGGACAGCACAGTTTCTTTTATGAACTCTAAGTGTGGGGGTCTCTTCTGCCCATATGAGTTCCTTTTTGGTTACACATGCACCCATGTGCACATGTGCTCTGAAGTTTCCTGTGTGCACACATGCACCAGCCTCTCTGTGTTGAAGATTGTCACCAGTACAGGGCACATCCACAGTCAGGGGACACACACTGTACCCTGACACTGGATGGACATGGGCAGAGTGGGGCCTGCACACACAGGGCATGGATGTGCATTCTGTATGGTCCCATCACCTGTGACACACACCTGGCATCCTGCATTTCCTGACAGTGTCCCTCTAAAAGCTCCTCTGCAGTCCTTGGAGATCTGCCTGCTGCAGGACTAGACACCCTCCCATGAGTCTCCTCCTGTGTCCTGTGTCACTAGTGGCCTGGATGAGAATTCCCTGTCATTTTCCTATTTCAATGGCCAACCCGGGAGGCCCACAGCCTGGGGACTGCAGGTGCCTGGGTCTTCTTTGCTTATGTCCCAATGTAGGCGTCACCATAGTCCCCTCTGCTCTGCTGTTTCTGATCCTCCCAGAGAGATGCCCAACATGGCACTGTTTTGAAATGAACACATGTGTTTGCATGCATTATGTGTATGATTCTCTGTGTATGTTCATGCATATGTGCGTGTACGTGTGTGTACCTGTGTATATGTGTTTATCAACTTAGATCACACATCAAGTGATTATGAAATTGAGTCAGCTTATACAGCAGCCTATGTCAGAATTGCAGAATCTGGCTCTTGAGTTTGAATTCAACAGCCCCATTTACAGCTGGAGGACACCCAGATCTTAGGTACTTGTGGCAGGGTCAAGAGGGAGCAGAGCTGATCCCTGTCTCCCAGGGGCCTTGAATATGCCTGGGACACCCAGTGACTTGTTTAAGATGAGGGACAACAAGTGTTGAATGTGGGGTGAGTATCCGGGGTCCAGGGATGAGGGTCCAGTCTGTGAGTGCTACATGGAAATCTTGTGTGTTGAGGGTCACAGGGCTGTATCCCTGGGGAGGCAGAGGCAGGATGGCTCTCTAAGGCAGCCCGCACCTCCTCACGGGGTCCCCCTGACAAACCCCTCTGCAGTCCTCTGCGATCTTCCTGCTTCTCTTTGACCAGATTTCCCCCAGGAAAGGGAGACCCTGTGAGGACAGGGTTTTGCAGGTGGGCTAAAGGAGCCAAGGAAGGTAAGACCTTGGTGGGGTGGAATGAAGGAATGTTAGGCGTGAGTTGGGAGGACACTTGAGACAGGAATGATGC
>NW_007744348.1:16100-16844 GCF_000696425.1 Galeopterus variegatus
AGCAGAGCTGATCCCTGTCTCCCAGGGGCCTTGAATATGCCTGGGACACCCAGTGACTTGTGTAAGATGAGGGACAACAAGTGTTGAATGTGGGGTGAGTATCCAGGGTCCAGGGATGAGGGTCCAGTCTGTGAGTGCTACATGGAAATCTTGTGTGTTGAGGGTCACAGGGCTGTATCCCTGGGAAGGCAGAGGCAGGATGGCTCTCTAAGGCAGCCCGCACCTCCTCACGGGGTCCCACTGACAAACCCCTCTGCAGTCCTCTGCGATCTTCCTGCTTCTCTTTGACCAGATTTCCCCCGGGAAAGGGAGACCCTGCGAGGACAGGGTTTTGCAGGTGGGCTAAAGGAGCCAAGGAAGGTAAGACCTTGTTGGGGTGGAATGAAGGAATGTTAGGCGTGAGTTGGGAGGACACTTGAGACAGGAATGATGCCCAGTGTGTGAGGCCTGAGGATTCCAGAGATGGGAGATCAGACGTTCTCCACCAAGGGATAGAGATGAGAGTTTATTGTCGGGCAGCCAGAGGTGGACATGTTCACAAAGAGCAGAAATGGGTAAAACTAAGCAGGCTTGGGTTTCTCATGAGGACCATTCCCTTGTTCTGGAATGTCCTAGGGCTTAAAGTGTCAGTGAAATTGTGCCTCAGGGAAATGCCAGAACTCTTTCTCTGGCTGTTTCTTCACAAGCTGAAAGGCTTCTGTTCAACTCTGGGGGGATGGCCAAACTTAGGACAGAAAGGAGATA
>NW_007744349.1:0-302 GCF_000696425.1 Galeopterus variegatus
AAGGGCTGGTTTATGTTAACCAAAAGATCTGGGGTGTTCCAAGTCATTTCTGACCAGGTGAGAACTATCATTAGAGGTTGCTGGGGTTTTTTTCGGTTCTCACAAATGTAAAACTGCTAACAGCTGGATAGAGTCGGACCAGGACCATCTATGCTCCTCTAGCTCTATGACACTGCTGGTAGGTAATGACTGGTCAATTAGTAATGCTGGCAGCACATTCTGGAAGTCAAAGTCCGAGGGCACGACATCTGCAGCTGTCAATGCTTCCACCCACCCGCGCTTGCTTTGGACAGTCACGTTTC
>NW_007744349.1:4334-6198 GCF_000696425.1 Galeopterus variegatus
GATTGCTAACACAAATAGAATAAACACATAAGGAAAACTCTTCAACATAGTATACATGTCAGTTAAACTAAACCACATCAAAGCAAACGGCGGGAGAACGGGAACAAATGCACGCGTGCACGCACACCCACATGACGCGCCCCACGTGCCAGGCTTACAATGGGGAGAAGTTCCACAGAAGCGGCTTTATTTCTCAAAATCCAAAGAAATAACGTACAAAACCTGCGGGACACGGGCTGCTGTGGGGAAGTGACATGCTTCTAGCAGAGCTGTCTCTCACAGCAGACCCATTTTNAGCGACGCTCCCGCCACGGGTTCAGATCCTATATAGGACTGGCCAGTGCACTCACTGGCTGGGCGCGGTGCGGGCGACACCACACCAAGGTTTGTGATCCCCTTACCGGTCATGAAAAAGACAAAAAAAAAAAGAAAAAGAAAAAATGTTTATTCCATGAAACTATGTAATACTAAACTGAGTGCCTCCCAAAATGTAACTAGCAACTGCACCTAACCTAGGAACTTCAGAATTTTAACTTAAAAAGCATTCACTTGTGAAACATTTCCTATTCTTATTCAAAGTTTTTTAATTAAGAATTTCAAAACTATTAAGTCAATAGTATATACAAATGAGCAAACTTATTTACATGTTAAAGATAAAACCTGATGACATGTCACCGGCTTCCTGTTAGAAGAACCCTGACGTAAGCCTCTCAGGGACTTCAGCATATTGTGCTGGACGGCCACACTTTGCCTCAGAAGGTTTATCACACTGAGAACGCTCCTCCAGGGACAAGTTTGTCACTGGAGCGCTCCAACAGCAAGCCAGCAGGGCCCAGAGTTCTGACGGGCAGATGGCGAGGCTGGGCCGGGCTGCTCTGCTGAGAAGGCTCCTTTTCCCAGGGCAGCTCTCTGCTCATGCTCCGGAGGTGTCACCCAAACACTGCACCTTCCTTTCTAAAATTCAAGAAAGTGTTAAGTGATCCCTGGCTTCGGGCAGTGACTGTTGAGAATCGCCTACTCCATTTCCTGGCTTGTGACTGTCTTCAAGGTAAGCCTTCAGGTTCCCAGCTTTTATTGATATCCAGATGTAAAACCCAAAGTCACTCGGGCACATGCTTCCATTCACCAAATTCTGACCAGACAGTGGCTGCTGCTTACACACGCTGTTCTTCCGCAAGCCCAAATGTATGACAGTAATAGCAGCTTTCTGTCCACCCCACTCTGCCAAACCCCCAAATCTTGCAGATTGGCACCCAGTGTCAGCATGGACTGTGCTTTCTTACTAGAAAGCAGCCGCCTGCTGGCTTCTTTGCTTTGACACATGCACTGCTGCGAACACCCAATCCAGAAACGTGGAGCGGTATAAACAGGGTGCAGAAAGATTTCGAGCAGTTAGTGGCCAGCAGGCTTCTGAAAAAAGGGACGAACGTCAAGTAAGACCAGAGCATCTTTCATTCCTGCTGCACCATAGACTCTGACTCACGTACTGAGCTGAACATGGCGTAACTGAGGGTCGGGTGCACCGCACTCCCTGCAGTCTTCCCACCACACCTGGAGGGACGAAGCAGGTGTTCACCACAGCCCAATGGCTGCCTTGCGGGGCGGCCAGCAGCAGTGCGACCACAGGAGGCGGGGACAGCCCGCTGCTCCCCACCCCCCACCAGGCAAGCCCTGCCTCAGCAAGGGGCACGCAGTAACATATGTGATTTCCTCTAGGAAGCTCAATGTTCCTCACCATCTGGTTACAAAATCTGATAGTAGAACAGAAAGATACTTTAGGAAAAATAGGGATTCTTCCTCTTCAATACAAGATTCACATTATTTGTAAGAACAGAATGCAGACACAAAACCGGATGTGACAACA
>NW_007744349.1:7239-7877 GCF_000696425.1 Galeopterus variegatus
TGCCTCTCGCAACAGCAATGTCGGCCACACAGCAGACCCTCCCTCTAGCTGTTCAAGACACTCCCAGTGCAACCGTCAAGTTTCAAGTAAACAGCTAGCTCATTACAGCCAAAGACATTAGGAGCATCCAACATAATTAAAGATGTTTTTCTGTTTCTTTCTCCTCTCCCTAATGGGGTTGTGAGGCGCTTAGACCAAAAGACACTCCATGGCTGGCCTAGTGCCTAGCTGCTCTTTCATTTAATGATTAGAGCAGTTAGTTTCTCAGTGAAATTCAAAACTTCAGCCACTTAAATCTGAGCTCCATCTCAAACACTGCTGGGAAAGTGTTTTCAATTCTTCAAACAAGGAAGGAAGAAGGAAAGAAGGGAGGGAGGGAAGGAGGGAAGGAAAAAAGGGAGGACAGGGAGAAGAAAAGAGAAGGCAGGGAGGAGGGAAGGGAAGGGAGGAAGAAGGAAGGAATGAGGGACAGAAGGAAGGAATGAGGGAAGGAAGGAGGGAGGGAGGGAAGGAAGGAAGGAAGGAGGGAAGGGAAGAAGGAAGGAAGGAGGGAAGGGAGGAAGGGAGGAAGGAGGGAGGGAAGGGAGGAAGGAAGGAAAGAGGGAGGGAAGGGAGGAAGGAAGGAAGGAGGGAAGGAG
>NW_007744349.1:8033-14104 GCF_000696425.1 Galeopterus variegatus
GGAAGGAAGGGAGGGAGGGAGGGAAGGAGGGAGGGAGGGAGGGTCCCCCTAAAGCCCACTGCCCAGCAGGGAGCCAGGGAAGCTCTGTGCAGTGATGACAGTCCCCTGTGCACTGTCCAGTACTGACACCTTGGCCATGTGGCTACTGAGCACTTGAACTGGAGTCAGTGTAACTAAGCTGAATTTTAAATTGTATTAAATTTTAATTAATTTAAATTTAAACAGGCACATGTGGCTAGGAGCCACTATACAGGACACAGTGGGGCTCTATAGTAGGAAGCTCACAATTTAATAGGATTCACACTTACTGCTTAATTCCTGAACAATAGTGTTGAACTACAACAAGCTTTCAAAAATTTTACTTTTATTTTCTAAGTTTCAATAAAGGTGAAAAAGGAAGTGTGATTTTCATTTTTGATTGATAAATTGAGTTCTGGGTAGTGAAGAGAGTATATATTGCTTTGCCTTCATCCTATGTACATTCTTAGCTCAAATCTTCCTTCAGAGGACGGAGCCAGGAGACTGGGAGGCCAGCCGAGGATGCTCGCCACATACATCTTTTCTAACATTATCTCAAAACAAACACATTGTTCTATACATCTATGGTGATTTTCCTCCTCTTTTTAGTATTTCTTTACTTTTTCTTCTTTTTGCTCTAGTGATTGCTAACACAAATAGAATAAACACATAAGGAAAACTCTTCAACATAGTATACATGTCAATTAAACTAAACCACATCAAAGCAAACGGCGGGAGAACGGGGAACAAATGCACGCGTGCACGCACACCCACATGACGCGCCCCACGTGCCAGGCTTACAATGGGGAGAAGTTCGACAGAAGCGGCTTTATTTCTCAAAATCCAAAGAAATAACGTACAAAACCTGCGGGACATGGGCTGCTGTGGGGAAGTGACATGCTTCTAGCAGAGCTGTCTCTCACAGCAGACCCATTTTTTTCTCCAGTGATAATTATGAATCATTGAAAATAAAGCTAGAAGGTTTCAAAACCTTTTAAAAGGAAGTTGTGTCCCTCAATTCCATTAACTATACTATAGGGCAGACTGCTTTTTGCTAGGCTGTTTCTTCCACTGTGCAATTTTTGTATCATTTTTCACTCCGATTTTTTTCCTTCTTCTCCCCCTAATTTTAAAGCTATGTGGGTCCCACAACAGTCAGGCAGACCAGAATCCTCTTCGTCACCGGGACACAGCTGGCGCAGAGGGTGTCCCGCTCACTTCAGCCAGATCCACTTGTCGCCCACGTCGGCATTGTACCCAGGGCAGTACTTGCGGCCCGGCAGCTGCGGGAGGGAGGGAAGAGCCATTGGTACACTGTTTAGAATGAGTGTTTCCCTAGCTCACCAACGGATGTCTTAATTCACTCCTTCACTCTACAATATTAGTGAGTGCCTGCTCAGCAGCAGGTCCTCTGCTGTGAGCTAAACACAACACACACAACCCTGCCTACCAGAAGCTTCCCTCCTGTGGCTGGGAGCTGCAAATGCAAACGAACTCAGGCATGTCTGTAAAACAGAAAAAATAAAATGGTGCAGATGAACAGGCCCAGGATGCAAGAGAGAAGGGGTCACCCACCAAGAAAAAAGACATGGACAGAGGGAAAGGCCCAAGAACTGTGGATCAAAGCAAGGCCTTAGGCTCATTTCCCACAGCCATGAAGTAAGTACCCAGCAGAACTGCTGTTAAAACACAACTGCTACAGCAAGAAAAGAACAATGTTTTAATTACGAGCATACCTAAAAGGTGGCTCTACTGGAAAATAATTTTTTACTTGAAAAACTGACTGCAGAGTTATGTCCGAAGAACAGAAAAATCACCTGAAACAAAAGATCACGTGAAAGGTTTCAAACTTTACCAAAATCTGCCACAAACCCACAATGGCCAGTGGGCAGCTCTCTTAAGATGCCCTGGGTCAGCTTTCCCAGGGTTTTTCAATTAAAGTTATCATGTAACGTTCTGCCCAAACACAGGAGCAGCCACGCAGGTCTCCTCACAGCAGCACCTGCAGAGGAAGGCCTGGATATGGGACAATCTGGCTGTTTTCATCATTGCAAATCGAATTTTATAGCACAACAGAGAATAAAAACTAGCAGAATATCAAACCTGCTGAGTCCTGCTAGTGTCTACTAACTGCCTCACAAAATCTCCTCTCTGGCTTCCTGGGCAGTGTTTAACTGTCCAGGCATGCAGGAGGTGTTCTCAGATCCCGGGGGGCACTTTTCGATGCTTTTAGGCCACCAGAGACCCAGGAGAGGGTTTTTGTTTCACACCAAGAGAATGCAAAACCTGCTTATTTCACATTATTACTTCTTGTCCTCAACTGCTCATTTAAAGTACACCTTCAACCACCAACTCCCAGTCCACTTTCATCACATGAGAAAAAGCACACAGCGACGCCTGGGAGAAGGCACGTCAGAGAGCCTCCCCTATGGGGCAGCGTCATCCCAGAAGGGCCAGGGCCTCGGTGGCCCTTCCACACCATGAGCAAAGCCTTCCTGGATCTGCTTAGTTATGGCTGGATGTGTGCTTAGAAGTGCGCGTAAACGTTTAGATGGAAAAAGAATGCAGTTAAACACCCCAGAAGCAGACCATACACCACTTTAAAAATTGAAAGGAAACCATTCTAATCCTGTCAGAAGCCAGAGCATCTGCTGAAAGTCAGGGAGAGCAAACCCAGAGCCTCACGGAGCAAGAGGGGACGCCCAGCTGAGGCAGCAGAACCCCTTTAACGTGCACTCCTCGAATTCCCGAGTGTGCGATGTAAGGATAATTTTAGTTACTGATCTCCAAATCCAAGGCCTTCTGGACTCATTAAATTCATGGTAATTGGTTAAGTTTTAATAATTTCAGGAGTCTGTTTTCCCACATTTTCCATTAAAAATAGAAAGTAAGTTTACTAAAGTAGGGAAAAAACCCCAGTAAATTACAAACCCCAAATTCAAAGCACTCTTCTAGAGCCAACTAGCTGAGCTGCTTTCAGTGTAAGCTCACAGTGCGTGCTGTCCACCAGCAGGCCACGTGGACCTTTCCACGCTGAGGCTCAGAGCCAGGAAGGAATTCTGGACAGTGCGCTGATGAGGCCCACTGACCAGCAAACCCACAACTGGGCTGGCCCAGTGCAGACACTGACTCCCGTCCCTAAAAGTGGCTGCTTACAGGGTCAGGCTGGAAATGAGCCCACCCCATGGAGCCAGCACAGAGGGGGAGGCAGGGCTTTCCTGAAGGAGGTGCAAGGCGGGGCTTGCATCCTGGGCTGCAGAGAGAGGGGCACACACTCACAGCCCAGATCTCGATTGACCTTTTCTTCTTCAGGCAAAATCAACTGAACTGTACCTCCCACGGGCACATCTTAATTCCCACACAGGAGATCTGAAAAGGCACAGTACCAGAGTGTTTGCAAAGTCATTCTGTTTCCTCAAAACATTTAATTATGTGCAAATCTGTTTGTCCATCAGCCATGCTTAATTTAAACCAACATTTAATACAACGGCAACAGTGACATTCCTGACCTACACTGCTAATAGGGTTAATGGCACATGAAGCTTCGGAGCTTGGCGGGTATTTACACACACACACACACACACACACACACACGCTCTACATCGATGCTTCAAATGCCAGCTGCATAGGCAGAAATCAGCTGAGAAAAAAATATGTATATGTGTATACGTATATGTGTGTGCGTATATATGTATAAATTAGTGACTCATTCTCCTGAAGGAGACTTGGAACTCCTATACACGAAGCACTGTGTCCTAACTGCTCTGAGAGATATGAATAAAAGACAGTCCCACCTTCTCTAGCTTTATAAGATGTATATAGAATATGTGAACCAAGCTAGAACGTGGGAGGAGACCGAAGGGGAGGAGGAGAGGGAAGTTGGAGAATTTCATCAGACCAGCACAGATGGGCGAGCACAGCGGCTGCACGGGTTTGGCCGCGTCTCACAGAGGCCCGCACATGGAAACCCTCCCTAACTACACACTGGACTCAGTCCACTTGCTCTACAGCAGCCCCTTGGCATTCGGTTACACCCCTAGGGCCTGACTGTGTGAGAGCCACCCGACCAAGTAATGTCAGCAACTTTCCTCCATGAGGGAGGAACAGGGTCTGGACTTGCCCTCTGGCCAGATGCATTTAGAAACTGGACCAACCAACTGAACCCAGTGGTCGCATCTGACTCTAAGTAGGCCACGGCGGCCAGAACATGTGAGGTAGAGCACTACAGGGGCAGAGAAAGAGCTGCAAACATCTGCGTGGGGGCCATGTGGTCTTGGGCTGAGTGCCAACGAGTGCACGTGGTGGGGGGAGGGGAACAGACGCTATGAGGCTGGGCAAGGACAACTCTGGGAGTTGCAGGTAGAGTAGGTCCAAGAGCTCACCCAGGCATGTGTCCTGAGTGCCCGTCTGCCGGAGTACAGCGGCCTCTCACTGCACACAGGGGGCTTCAATGGAGTCCCAAAGGCCACACCTCAGCACTGGGCTAAGCTGACTCTAGATCCATTGAAAAGCTGAAACATCAAGCCTCAAAAAGCTCACACTGACTTACACACAGCTTAACTATGCACCTGCCAGAAAAGATTCTAACACTCTTCAAAGGAACAGAATAAGATCTAGCACTCAAAAACATCAAATACACAATGTGTGGCAACCAATGAAACATTTCTAGACAAACGAAAGAGGAAAATGCATACCATAGTCAGGAGGGAAAAAAAATCAAGCCAACTCTGGAAGGACAAAGATGAGGAATCAGGAAACAAGGACATTAAAACAGCTGTTATAAAAATGCTCAGTATGTTCAAGGAATTAAATAAAAAATGAAAATAATATGGAGAGAATTAACTGGGAGACATAAATAAGAACCAAACAGAATTTCTAGGATTCCTGAACAAAATTCCACCGGATGGGTGTGGTAGCCATGGAAATGTGTGCCCTGAGATCCTGCTGCAGGGAACGTAAACAACTGACCCCAAAAATGCTGGCTCTTGGCTGTGTTCACACTGAGGCCACAACCCCCACATGATGCACCCAGTCAATGACTGAGTGCAGGGGGTTCCGGTGACAGCCTGCACCTGTGGACACACGACTCTCCTGACAGGTGCCTTTGGCTCTAGGACACCCTATCAGCCTGACTGAATCTTCCCTGGATCCTTCCTTCCTGACCCGTCACAGACTGGCATTGGAGATGACAGGATCTCCTGCCATCTCAGGACCTGCGCCCCTTGATCCTTCACAGGTGTTCCCCCCAATAAATCCCTTCAGCATTTACTCCCTTTTTGCTTCTGTTCTTGGAAGATCCAAAATAACATGATGAAATTAACAGCATATCATATACCTGCAGAAGAAAAGTTTAGTGAACTTAAAGACAAAGCAACAGAATATCTCCAACAAGACACAGGAAAGAAAAGCCAAAAACAAATGAACAGAGTCTCAGTGACCTGTGGAAAACATTAAGCCTCTAATACATACCCCAAAAGGGGGCAGAAGAAAACACCTGAAGAAATAATGGCCATTTTCCAAACATCCTGAAAACCCTCACATTCAAGAAACTCAATAAACCCCAAACAGGATAAATACAAAGAAAACCACACAGAGGCACATCATAATTAAATTATTAAAAACTAGTGGTAAAGAGATCAAAAGAAAATATTAAAAGCAGCCAGGGGAAAAAGGTCCATTAGGCACAAGGAACAGAGATGAGAACAACAGCAGGCTCCTCACCAGGAACTACACAGGCCAAGGGGCAATGGGACGTCCCTTAAGTGCTGGAGGTAAAATCTGCCAACCTATAATTCCTAAGTATATTTTTTCAGACAAACAACAGCTAATAGAATTCATCACTCCCAGACCTGTGCTATAAAAACAACTGTTAAAGGAAGCTACTCAAACAAAACAAAAATGACGCCTGATGAAAACCTGGATCCACACAGAGGAATGAAACGGCAGAAATAAAGGAAAAAATAAAAGACTATAAGGAGCTTTTAAAAATTTTCTTTAAAAGATAATTGACTGTTTAAAGCCAGAATAACAACCTATTGTGAAGTTTATAACAT
>NW_007744349.1:14954-16840 GCF_000696425.1 Galeopterus variegatus
GTGTAGAAGTGAAGTGAGGGTAACAACACAACAAGCAGCGGGTAAGACAGAAGTCCACTCTTCATCAGGTACTCGCACCGTGTGTGCACAGGTCAAATACTAATGATCTGTGAGTAGACTTGACAAGTCAAAGATGTACGCTGTCAAACCCTGGAGCAATCACTAAAAATAAAATAAAGAGGTATATACAGCTAATGACTCAAGATGAAATTATAGAAAATCAATCAATCCAAAAGAAGCCAGGAAGAGGAGAAAAAGATGTAAATTTGAACCTCACTTGCTACAGGGCTGAAATGTACAGCAAGAGCAGGTCACTCGGCTAGAGAGGGGACCTCACCTCCACCTGCACTAGCTCCTCTCTGAAGGTGGGCTAATTACAACACATGTCACTGACCCATTCATTTTATGGACAAACTTCTCTGTGCCAGTGATTCAGTTTTTGCAAAGACAGCCCCTAACTCTTAATAGCCTTACCCATTACTGCATGCAGTGATTCATCACAGAATTACTCTAATGAAAAAGTGCTGGAAAAAAATTGCTGCTATATGAAAAGTAACAAGTAGGAAAGAACATATTTATTTATTGTCCATTTAATTTTAGTGAGTGTTATTTTATTTATTTATTTTAGTGGATGCAATTAACTTGTCAGTAAATACATCCTCAGAAAAAATGTCACTCAGGAGAAAGCCGAACAAACACTTCCTACTCCAGCATTTGCCCATCGCATAAATCTCAGAATTCTCAAAGGTCTCCAAGCAGATCTGTCCTGAATGCAACAGTTGACTTGCTGCTCCTGGCACATGCTGCATCTTTTCTGTACTTAAGTCCTATGCTGCTCGCTCTTCTTGAAATGCTTTCCTGAGCCATCTTCTGCCTCTTGAACTCCTGCCACTAAATAATGACCCTTTCTGCACAAAGCCTCTCTGAGCCTGACAGAGGATTTATCCTTCTCAAAACTTCCTTAGTCCTTTTCCTTTTAGCACCCATCTAAAAGTGATGCCCAATGCAATGACTTATATGCTTACTGGTGTTAGTAGGCAACCTGCACGTCCTTCTACTGGCCTCATCTCCTGTGGCCCTGATGGCACGAGGAAGGCAGGCTGGCACCATCCCTTTGTTAAAGAGGCAGATGTTAAGTGATCTGACTTGCCCACATTCACTGGGCCAACTGAATTAAACTCCAGCTCTCCCCTCCATCATACACTACGTTTATTAGGTTTTTACTGAATTCCCTTTATTCCCTCCACTTTTCCATTTATCTGTTAATCAGCACGCAGTAAAGGTATGCTGCCCAAGTTTTGAGGGGTGAGATTTCCTGGGTGCATGTTAGAGATTATGGCCCACGGTCCACTCTGACCTCATCTTTCCTCACGCCCTTTTATGTGTCCCTCAAAGTACTATCCTTGGGGAACTTTTGTATCCTAGCAGTCACCTCAGACATTCAATGATTTCCTAGTGGAAAGAGTTTTCCTGGAGGACACACACACGCACAAGCACACGCAATCACTAAACCCTTTGTTGTATTACTGTAAATAAGTCAATTTCAAAAACAAAAACACAATTCAATGAAGCCCTGCCTACTGGGTCTGCTTCACTCCACTGGGAGTAGAAAATACATTATATTAGGTACAACTGACTGCTCTTTCTAGATGCTCTGAGAAGCCTGAAACTACTAAATAGTTCTGGGGATTCCAATTTCCAACTCCTATTTTCCATTATTGCATATAAATGCTAATGAGCTCTGCTTTAGAATTTTTCATTAATTTTAAGGAAGAGCATTATAGAAATTATTAAAGTTACTTCTTTGATACACAATTTCCCTGAATTTCCATTACTGTACAACATAAATCAAGTGTAACAAAACTGAAGTCAGTTTTCAAAAAAAA
>NW_007744350.1:0-8128 GCF_000696425.1 Galeopterus variegatus
CTGTTTCACATTTATACCAAAAGATTTTAAATCAGTAAGTGTGGAATGGGACTGAATTTTATTTTTTTCATTGTAGGTAATCCTAATGAACACTCAGTTTAGGATCTTTTTACTATAGTAATATATATTACTTTTTGAGAAAATGATAAATGTTTTGGATCTTTCCCCATTAATGCATATGTACTTGTGTAAAATATAAATTTTACATAAAATTTCAGAGGGTTCATGGAGTTCCTTCAAGCATTTATGAATCCTTTGATCTCTGTGAGAATAAGATTAAAGATTCTTGATCTAGAAATAGTCCCTCATTTTTTAGCCCTTAGAAGATACAGTCTGAGCACAGGATAAACATCAATAATGTCTGAGAAGTAAGGGAAACTGAAGCCTAGAAAAGTTGAGACTTTCTCAATGCAAAACAGCAATTGTATATTGAGAGTTACTCTTTCTAGGGGAAAATTATTTCTGCACATTCTCTCCTCATAATAAAAGATTTATCAATTTGATCAAAAAATTATTGGCTATATTTGGTTAAGGCAATCTTTTTGAAGAAAATTTTAAAAAGAACAAGATTCAGTGGGATTCAAAAGATTGAAGATTGAAAACTTGCTGACTGTTGGGGAGCATGGCTTATGAATACTCATGTTTTACTGTTCTGAGCTGAAGGATGTGGGATATAAACTAGGAGGCAGGATGTAGACATTAATTAAGCATTAGTGAATGTTCCCAATAGTGGAATGAAGCTATAGGGAAGGGTGTTTGTGTTGGTTACATTGTCACCATTTTAGTTTCAAGTCCTTTGAAAGAGTACAAGACAAAGATAATGTCCTTTGCATAACAATTTAAAACCTTAATATGAGAATTAAAGATTTTGGCAACTGAACTGGTCAGCCTTCATTATACTTTCACATATTAAGTTTCAGAATAGTAAGTCAAAATGCACCTCCCACCCAACATACATATATGCACACATAGAGGGGAGCAGACCTGGTAGAAAAGGTGTATGTTTCTGTTTCTGTTTTAAAAGTTTGGATAAAAAACTATTAGAGTGAATGAGTTTGTAAATAATCATACTGAGACAGTGGTTGTTATTTGTAGGTGTTTCCAAGGTATTCTTACTCAGATTATATTTGATTTTAGTAGGTAGCTTTCAAACTTTTGTCCATGGAAATCTAAATGTTCGGAGGAAGCATATGGGGAAGAAGCTAGGACTGGGGTATCAGGGGTGGTGGGGACAGTGAGGGTACCCAGTGCCTACAGAGCAGTATCATCTTATTTTGTTTTAAATATTGAGAATTTGCATAACATTATTAAGTATGAAAATCAGTGCTTAAAAGAAATATTCAGTTTTTAAAAACTTTTAAAATCAGGTAGTGTTCAAAATGCCCTACGCAAATCCATATAAAACCATAATTCATTTATACTTTCTTGAGGAAGCTTAAATGTCCCAGCTATGCAATCTAGATGGAACACTGCTGTCATCTGGAGAAATAGTGCCATATGGGTGTGCCCTCAGATCCAACCCCCATATCATTGTGTACATAGTGTCTCACTCCTCGAAACCCATTTTGGAAGAAAGTGCCTCAGGGGATTTTCTAATTATGAAGAAAGTGTCTAACACTCTTCAAGGGACAGCCTCTCTGCGAGCAGAATGTAGTGATGAAAATATTAAGCTGGAATCAGAAAGACTTAGTTCTACCATGAGCTAGCTCTTGTGAAAGTCTTGGGCCAGTTGAGCTTTATTTTTGTAATCTGCATAATAGGGATAGAATTCCCCATTTTGTAAGGTGGGTGTGAGAATTAAATGAACTAGTGCAGTTAACTGGACGTGCAGTAAGTAATCTAGAGTCGCCTTCAGAACTTTATGGAGATGTGAGAAAGATGTGACCACTTTACTTTGATAATCCTTTTTGTCTAGCTCGGATGGCAGAAGACTGACCTAATGGCTTTTGGAAGTGGTATGGACAATCTCATGGTCAGATAAGTGATTTCCACATTTCTTTCTGAGGTCTGCTGACCAAGCATTCCTGAGATTGAGGATAACATTAACCAGGTCTCTAGCCTCTGTAAGTCCTGAGACACATTTGCTTAATAAGTAGAGATTATTTTTCCTCCAGAGAGGGTGAATTCAAACTTGATCCAATTAAATAAATTAGTTTAAAAAATCATCAAAGTATAAAAGAAAGAGGGATGATTTTCTTCATTCTGTTTACAGTGCTTTTTATATAAATGATATCAAGGCTCATACCAATAAGGATTCCAAGAAGAATATAAAACAAATTGAGATTCAAAGGAGACCCAGACATGTGGTAGAAGCACCAGGGGGGCATGCATACCATAATGGGACTGCTGTAATTATTTTGTCATTTCACTTCCTTGAACACATTTTGCAATAGTAGCAAAGTTAAAAAAAAAAATCTGGTGGAGGATGAAAATTACTGGAATAATACTAGAAAATTGCATAGGCATTCTAATGGTTTGAGAATTCCAAAGTGGCATTTGTGCAGAAATAGTTTTTCATTTTCTGCTTAGATCCCCTTTTAACAATTGTCTACCCCTTTCCATAATTTTCTACCACACAGCTATCCAAGAAATAAACATAATGTCTTTGCTTTTCACAATAATTGGTACCTCCTCATCATAAAACTTATCCTACATTATTTTTAGTGCCTTTATATTTTCTGAATTATCCTATGTACCTTAGGCACCATGAGGGCAGAAGTTAAATCTTTATTATAATGTTAGCCATTCTGGTGGCTGTACAATGTATTCTAATGTGTTTTTTGTTAGCATTTCTCTGATGAGTGGTGATTCAAGCATCCTTTCATTTGGATATCCTGTTTGTGAGGTGTCTGTTCAGCTTTTTGCCCATGTTTATGTTGGGCTGTAGGCATTTTCTTATTGATTTGTGGGTAGAAATTTTTAATATATTCTGGATATATTTTATATATTACATATAACAAATATCTTTACATATAGCATAAATATATATATATATATATATATATATAAAGTATATACTCATATATTTGTTGATATATGTTTATACATGTTTTATACATATATAACAAATATTTTTTAAACTCATTATTTAAATCATTTATTAAGTGAAAAATTACTTATTACATATCTAATATGTATGTTCTAAGGACAATGCTAACTCTAGGGATTAATAAGAGTTATTTTACAAATTGTTTATGTATGTTTACAGGAAAAAACATTAGTGAATTTTGGGATAATAAATGGCAACCTTGGAAGAACTAAGGCAGTTTCCTCCCTCTGAATAATCTGTAATCTCTCACCTAGAAATTTTCAGTACCAAAGTGGCTTTATAGTGTGCCTTTTACAGGTGGGCTATTCTTCATCATTACCGTTATCAGGAAGAGATGATTTTCTCATTTTCTTGAATGTTAAATAGCTATAAAAATATAAGTTGTAACCGTTTAAAAATGCTTTGAGGGATACACATTCTCTTTGTAATTGATAAATAATAAATTTCTCTTTAAAAGTAAAATTTATGATGAGCAAGATAATTTATTCATTAAGTAGCTTTTTATACTCAAATGGTCTCATTATTAAATACATTTCAAAGCTTTTTGTCCACAAATTTCATTTAGTACCACTTTTTTTAAAAGTCTAGTTAGTTGTTTATTTATCATGTAAGGGTAGAATGAGGTATAGCTTCTAAGTTTGACAGATTAACTATATGAAGTTTATATGGTCAACACATTAATGGGTACAAATGAACAATTGTTGAGTGATGAATCTTCTTCCTTCCAGATAAAAGAGGGGTATCTAACAAAAGTGGTATTAGAAGTTTAAGCCTTTTTCACTGAATTTAATGAATAAATAATTTTTGTATTTAGTCAATCAATAAGTGGTTTGATCAGTTTATTCATAATGCTTATTACCTCTAACTGGAAAGTCCTGCACAACTCACTGAGTGGGCACAGAAGTACAGAAGATAGGGCCTCTCGCCTGAGTCCTAATAGTCTAGTACTGGAGATAAGCCATGTAATTGAAATTAAATGTGGAAAGTATATGACATAGGCAGTTTATAGATAAAGGGCTATGGCTATACAGAGAAGGATTTAAACTCCTGAGGAGATGGACTTTTGAGTGAAGCTATGGAGAACTGGGGCAGCATATAGAATGGTCTGTACTGAAGCTGTTCCATACGATAGCCCTATCTACTTGTAAATATCTACATTTGAGTTAATTGAAATATGAAAAAATTAAAAATTCAGTTCCTCACTTGAACTAGCCTCATCACTCATACTCAGTCAGCAGCCACATGTGGCCCACGCTGTCATACTGAGTGGCACAGCTGGAGGGCATTTCCTTTATCACAGAATGTTCAATTAGACTGGGCCGACCTAGACAAAAAAAAAAAAAAAAAAGCATGCACAACGTTCTGGTATAGGAAATTGGATGGAATATCTATCGAAGAATAAATGTTTTTGTTTATCTGGATTTAGGTAACTCAAAGGGTAATTGGAAGGGAAATGAATTTAGGTAATTTTAAGGGAAAGGAGGCAACCTTGGAAAAATGTTGGTATAAGCTCATGGAGGCATTTGAGACTGAGTCTTACTTTGTTAAAAAATTAATTAAACAAATAAAAGTAGCAACCTGATCAGTAATATACCTTAACAACTTTTATATGATAGCAATCAAGTGACTTAAAGAGGGAAGGCTGCTTGGGGGCTAGTCCAAGAGAAAGTTGCTCCACACTTGAACTACACCAATGGCAGTGGAAATACATGGAGATTAATAAGACTGTCACTCATTCATTTAAAAAAATATATAAAATATATACTGTAGACCAGCAATTTCTTAGACAAGGGATGGAGTAATAAACAAAACAGAGAAAAATTCCTTCTTTATGTAAGTTACATTTTAGCAGGATGAGCAGGCTAGATTTTAAATTCATCTATTACTTCCATATATTCCTTATGACAAACCTAGGAGGAGGATATATTGGGTATCATATAGACATGTTCCAAACCTAGGTAATAGCTGTAATAATAAAGTAATATAGTATGTTTATACCTATAGTATATATGTATATAATGTGATTGACACTGTTCTAAGTTGTTTTATGAATTTCATCTAATATTTAATATCCATTTAATATTTCTAACAACCTTCTGAAGAAAACATTAGCATTTCTATCTTCTTTTAAGAGATTTAAAAAAACTGAGACTTTACATTTATACATAATTTGTCTAAGCCATCCCAATAACTATGAGTAGAACCAGAATTTGAACCCAGGCAGTTTGAGTCCAGTGGTCACACTGTAATATAGAATGCAATGCATATAGATTTCTTGGTTTCCAAAGCTCACACCCATACTTAGAGAGGAGAAATCATAATATTCAATGACTTGACTGGCTGTGGAAGATAAGCAAAAGGGAAAAATTAAATTCCTTGATTTTGGTGTTCTTCATTTAGGGATATACAATAACTATAACCTGAAATCATACTGTCAACTGAAGAAACCTTGAGTTCCTATTATCACTGTTCTGACCACATTAGTATGATGAAAAAGGTCTGGTGTCTTCAGTGTGAATTAATTCTAAAATTAGAGGGCAGAGGAGAAGCAAGAATAGAAACACCAAAGATAGTATAAATGAATGGAATTTGAGGAAGGATGCCCTTGTGACTGCACTGACTGGAATGGGGTCCTGTAGCTTCTCACTGTCATGCCTAGAATTAACACCCTTCAACTCACGGTCAGAGGAGATTCTTATTGAGGAAGCTGATTGGCAGTTTGCTTCTTTGGTGAATGAGTGACATTTCTAATCAAGGGCAAGTGGCCTAAGATTCAAGACACACCCCTCTGACTCCTGAGGATTCCCAAGAGTAGGCGCGGATGTGTGATGCCTGCACACTGGGTCTTTTGCTCAGCTGAGTCCCTGCTGTTTGTGGTCCAGCCCTTTGCTGTTTGCTACAGGCTGATATGTTTCCCAAGCCCGAAGTCTCAGAGTCAATCTCTGTCTGCCTTTTCTTCTCTTCTAAGCCACACTTCAACAGTCCCCATCCGCTTAACACCATAAAGAGGGTTAATCCCACTCTCACCAGCCTCACTGCCTCACTCTTAGTTCATTCCTTTATTGCTTCTTTCCTGGATTACTCCAAAGTCCTCTTACTCTAGTCTCCAAATTCCCTTCTTGCTACATTGCAATCCATTCTCTATGTTGCTCCTGATTAGTCTTCATAAAATGCAGATCTGATTGTGCAAACACCTTGACTAAAAACCTTTATTTATCCCCATTGATCTTTGATGGTATTTAGGCTTCTTAACGTGGATCACAAAGACCTCAGGTTCTGATCCTTTTTTCTTCCATTGACAGTCTCCCCACCTTCTGTGTCCTCTCCTGTAACTCTGATCCAATTTTTTCCCCCAAAACATACCATGCTGTTTCACACCTCATGCCTTTTAAATATGAATTAGAAGTTCTACTTTATGCACTTTTAGTTTTATTATTACATATTAATTTGCTATTCATCTTTAAAACCCCAAGAGATACCTAACTCAGAACCTTGGGAACCCTAACCAAGCCTCAACATCTTGAAAGAGACTCTCAGCCAGGCCCAGGCAGGGGTTTCAGAAGCAAAATTTGACATACTTGAGATGGAACTACTTGCAGTCAGGACTGTTTTGTTGCTTAAGAGTTTACAGGTGCTGCTCACCTACTCATTCCTTACTGCTAAACGTCCTTGATACTAATCCCCGCCCATGCTGATGGTGAACACCTAAGGACATACTGAACAGAGAGGCTCTGTTGTTCCTCTCTTCACTCTCCTCTGAGGAAGACACCATGTGCCACTGTGAAAGTGATGTCCCTGCCAGTGATGGAAGACATCAAGCTCTTTAGGAGACACAGCAGTGTCACACAGCACTAGACAGCAGAACCAGCCATGAGAGCAGATGGGGACAATTATCTCTTCTTCTGTAGGTGCACTCACTTTCATCCTGTACCATCAGAAGTAAAGATCAGAGAGATCCAATGTGGCCAAGTGAAACAAGTGTGGCAAGGGAAAAGGAGCTGGCTACTGAGACTGGGTCTAATGGGGATTTTAAAAAGAGCATTGGGGTGGGAGGGATGTCCATAAGCAGTTGTAAACTGAGTCAATACAGGGGTGCAGTACACTCTGACCCATGAACATAAGGGCGATTTTACAGATGTCCTTAGTGAAACACTTCATGCCAAAGGAAATGCCTAAAGAGACAATTTTTTTTTTTTTTTTTGTCATTTGATTTTAGAAGCCTTGCAGACTGCAGAACCATTGCATAAGTTCTCCCAGCACAAATTCAGGAGTAGCATTTACAAGGTTGGAATTTTCTGGAGTCCATGGCCTCCTGATTCTCTGTCTTTTTGCCTAAAGAGAGTGAAGCACAGATGACCATTTTATCCTTTGGTCTCAGTGTTCTCACCCTTGGCTTTTAGGAGGTAGGAGCACTACTGATATTCCCTGCTTCCTTCTTCCTCCCTGGAGGCTAACGAGAGAGAAGTCCTGTCCCCTGGGGTGGCTACTCTTCACCAAGCAAAAATTACCTGCTCAGAGGTGGAAGTGTGGAGAACAGCACTAGGCTGTCTTTGTTGTTCATATCGATGACCCAGATGTCACTTGATATCACCACCCAGTCTGAGAAGAGTCAGTTGTATTGACTGGATGACTTAGTTTTTCCTTCAGTTGAGCCCCTTGAGCCCTTTGATAGATTTAGGCCTACAAGTTTGGGGGTAAGAACAGAGGAGAGCAGGATTGCTCTGCATGCTAGAGGGAGAAAGGAAGTTGGAGTTCAGGGGCAATGCAGGCAGGAAAGGTAGGGGAGAGAACAGAAGGAGCCAGCAATGAACAGTAAACTCTAGGTGGAGGAATGTGACTCCTCTCCATGACTTCTCCAAACTTTGGAGACTCTATGAAGCTCACCGGGTGTTTGGCATGTGTGAATGCTCTAAGCTGTGCAAGAATCTATACTAAGCAAAGTACAGACAACTTAAACAGGCAAAAATGTCCAAAGTAAAGAGAAGCATAAAGATATAAGCTCCTAAGGATGAACAAAATTATGCGGATGATTTGGACTTTCTTACGGCTTGGGATTGGTGGTATCTGGACAAGTTATAC
>NW_007744350.1:8498-16837 GCF_000696425.1 Galeopterus variegatus
CTAAGCTGTGCAAGAATCTATACTAAGCAAAGTACAGACAACTTAAACAGGCAAAAATGTCGAAAGTAAAGAGAAGCATAAAGATATAAGCTCCTAAGGATGAACAAAGTTATGCGGATGATTTGGACTTTCTTACGGCTTGGGATTGGTGGTATCTGGACAAGTTATACCTATGTGCTATATATGTGCTAATGTCCCCCAGATGTCACCTGGGTAACATCAGTTGTTTCTATACACTCAAGTTTTGCTGTAGTCCAAGACACCTCTAGAGCACAGAAAAAGAATTCAGGCCTGCGTTCAAGCCTTGCATGGTGAGTATGCTAGTCCCAGTGCCCATGTGTCATCTCTTAGAAAAACTCTAGGGTCAGCAGTAAGAAATAGCTGTTGAGTTTTGTCTTAGTCTATTTGGGCTACTATAACAAAATACCTTACACTGGGTGGTGTATAAACAAAAAGCATTTATTTCTCTCAGTTCTGGGGGCTGGGAAGTTAAAGATCAAGGTGCTGGCAGATTCGATGTCTGGTGAAGGGCTGTACCATATAAACAGTGCCTTTTTGCTGTTTTCACACATGGTGGAAGGAGTGGGCAAGCTCCCTTGGCCCTATTTTATAAGGGAACTAATCCCACTCATGGAGGTTCTACTGTCATGACCTAATCACCTCCCAAAAGGACCCACCTCCCAAAACTATCCCATTGGTGATTAGTTTCAACATATGAATTTGGGGGAAGACACAAGCAAGTCTCAATCTCATAGTTCTTGGGAAATATAAGAAGTAGTGCATTTTGCCATTCTGATTTTCAAGGATGTTTAACAGAGTAAAAAGTGGGCATATGAAGTTGAATGAGAGAACACATTTAGATATAAAATAAAGCATTAGGACTTGAAGTTTTCCATATGGAGAGGCAGCATGGTGTGGTGGAAAGAACCTGAGCATCAGACAATGCATCATCCCATCCCTCATTCCACATGGAGCCACAAGGGGCCATGGAGAGATGGGTGAAGATCCGAGGCCACACCCTCTTCTCTTGCCTTCCCTCTTATGCTGCCCCCCACCCCCACTGGTATGACTGTATATTTCAACCTCTTCACTCTTGTCATCAAAATGGCTAATTATAGCTCTGTTGGAGAACCTAAATTCTCCCATCCCACTGAAAAGTCATGGGACTGGCTAAGTCATGTTTCCTCTTTCTTTCCTCAGATTTCTCATTTATGAAAGAAGGTTCTGAAACAGATGGCTTCAAACATCCCTGTTAGCCTTATGCATGAGAATTTCTATTCCTCAAAATCCACTCCCTTTAGAGCTTTGATTTTCGAGGATTTGAATATGAAGGAATATTTCATTCCATATCCAGCTTGCCATAGGCTTGGATTTCTCATCTGTAGTTTTCAATTGTATTCAATTGGACAGAAAAGAAATGCTGTGGTGTATTTATGAACTAGTGATTAATGTGACATTAAACACTTAAATTGCAATGCCCATGCCAGATGTGATGGCTGAATATTATTAGACAGAACATTTTTATCTTAAATTAAACCACTAAAAATGTTCAAAATGCTTTAATTTGTGACAAATTGTTGCTATGAAATTTGGTTAAGTCCTTTGTCCCTCATGCATTTTTTTTTTTGTACTATGAAATATTCATACACACAATATAAATTTAATAGACTATTTTTGGTAAAGAGGAGAACTCTCAAAGAATTATTCTCCTCTTCACACGAGTTTGCTCATCAAAGCTGTCTTTCTTTGATCTTGGACTTTGGCACTTCAGCACCAAACTGAGTATTATGACCTTTATGACACGATGGAATTCTTGTCAATCCATGATAACTTTCTGGGACAGAAGTACAAAGAGAAAGAACCCTTATTAATTATTCGGTATGCGCCTAGGACAGCATCTGGCTCACAGGTTTTCACTGAAAGAAAGCCTGTTAAAGGGACATATGAATGAACAAACAGGTACAAAATAAAAACGCTGCAGATATTTTCCCATTCAATGCCCAACTCAGTCCTCCAGTGTGGAATATACTATAAAGTATGTGTATTTCACAAGGCTTGGTTTTCCAAAGCCTTGCAGTTTAAAATATTGACCTTGAAAGGACAGGAAACTTTCCCCAGGCTATAAGCCTCTGGTGTAAGATAAAGATTTGTGGCTCAGCAAGGTTGCGGGTTCAAAGACAGACTAGTTACTGACTGTTATGTGAAGATACCGAGAAATTGCTATAAGAAGGAATGTTTGCTAAGATCAATCTTGTGTTGATAAGATTATTTAATTGTCTACTGGGATATCATCTGGCTTGTTTCACTGAAAGTTACCAGCCTATATTGTTAAACTATAACCCCACCTTTGTTCTCTTCCCGTAACTACCTAGTCTGGAAAATAAATGCAGGAAGAGAACCCCAATTCGGTGTTAATTTTCCCAAGGAAGGGATCCCTCTTGCTGGAGGGTCCAGGAAAGTTAACCACTTTGGGGCTTCTCACTGCTCAGAAGAGATGGGCTTTGAGTAATCCTTTGCATCCCCGTCACCCAGGGTGGGGTGAAAAATCCATGTGGGGGTTGAAGCAACACAAAGTAACACTCCAGGACAGCAATTGCAGTGCTCACTCTATAATTAAGGAAAGAAAGGTGCCCAAAGTCCTACGGCTGGTAGGTGGTGGTATAAGAATTCAAATGGATATAACACTCATTTTTGAGGGGGGAATAAGTGCAAATTAAAGATGCTTTCTCATGACCTACATATAACTGTATGATTGGATTTGCTTTTACTTCATCAGGGAATTATATGCTGTTTTAGTCTGTTTTGTGTTGCTATAACAGAAATACCTGAGACTGGGTAATTTATAAAGGAAAGATGTTTATTAGGCTTACAATTCTGGGAAAGCTGCATCTGGTGCGGGCCTCAGGCTGCTTCTACTCATGGCGGAAAGTGGCAGGCAGACGAGCGGGTACAAGCAGGTCACGTGGTGAGAAGAAGCAAGAGAGAGAGAGAGAGAGAGAGAGAGAGAGGAGGTGCCAGGGTCTTTTTAAGCAATAAGCTCTCGCAGGAACTAATAGAGTGAGAACTCCCTCATTAATCCCTCCTCCCCCAGGGATAGCATTAATCCATTCATGAGGGATCTGCCCCCATGACTCAATCAGCTTCCAACACTGCCACATTGGGGATCAAATTTCCACCTGAGTTTTGCAGGGGACAACACATCCAGACTCCATCAGGAACTAACCTAAATGTTCGTTGATGGACCATTAGATAAATAAAATGTGGTATATATACACGTTGGAATACTACTGAGCCATAAAAAAGAATGAAATTCTGCCATTCAAAGCAGCATTGATGAGCTACAGAAAATATGATAATATCAGAGCATGTAAAGAATGCAGGGTTTGGAATTAGAGAGAGAGGTTTAACTCCTGCCTTTGCTATTTTGAAGCTTTGTACCTTTGAGTGAGTTAATTAGCACCAAAGTTCACCTTCCTCATCTATCGTACAAGAATAATATTACCTAAAAGTGTTGTTCTAAGAATAAGAGCGAGTATTTACAGAGTAGCCCCGTATATCTGGTGTTTAACAGGTGGCCGCTATTATTACTACTGTAGGTGCTGATTAAATATTTCATGAATGGTAGCCTTAGTTATGCAAACATTTTAACAGCTCAGTACCATTTCAACTTCTAAAAAAGAGAAATAACACACAAAGCGTTTGAAACTTCTAATAAGCAAGTAGAAAGTGAAAGTTTTGGCACTAAAATGTCATTACTGTAAGAGAGGCAATTACTAGTGTGAGCTGCCTGTAGCAGCACTGGCTTGACTCCTAATTTTGTTTGGTACAAAGGTCCTAGCAATGCCTAATTAGTTAAAATCCCTAAAAGAAAACAGAATTTACTTGAGATATCCTTTCTTTACCATTGAAGTTAGTTTTTTTGTGTGTAGCTCTAAAGAACCACACACACTGTTTCTGAACCTTCCAGGTGGGTTTTATTTTGTGCTTAGCTGTCACAAAGTAAATAACATAACCACCTTCTTGGTTTCCATATCAGCAGCTCTTTCAATTACAACACTGATGTGCTAGGCCTTCCTATATGACTGGGTGTTGTCGCTAATGGGGTTTTCTCTGCTTACCTTGCAAGAATGGAAAGCTGTTTCGGTTTAATTTTTTATGCAGTGTAGCTAGTTAGCCTTCGGTCTGTCTTTATACACATGAACACTAAAATAAGACTGCTTGATGGTGTAGCCGATCCAAATGTTGTAATTGGGATGAACATGTAGACTTTGATTATATTTAGAATTGGGAAAAAAATCAAATCAACCCTTTTACCCAATGCTTGAGAGAGACATGCTGGGAGGGGGATGGGAGAAGCAGCTTGTTAACAGAGAGTTTAATGTCTAAAGATCCAAGTCCTGGGTACAAATTTTAGCTAAATATGCCACCATCATCTTCCTGTCATCATTACAACAGTAACAATTATAATAACAACAACGACAAACAAGCAGTAGCTATATCCTTTGTGTGGGTACTGTACTAGCCATTTTAAATATTTTGTATCACCTGAACTTTACATCAGTATTATGAAGAACATATTATCACTGCGTTTTTTTTGGTCAAAAATTGAGTTTTGGGTGATTGTATTATGATGCAGGTCATCTCCCAAGGGGTAAGTTACAGAACTGTGATTCACACGTGCACAGTCTGACCCCGAATCCATGCTCTTTTTACTACTTCCGTCTACATCCACAGTCAGATCCTACATGTGTAGTCGTGTTTAGGTTACATACACTCTCTGAAGCTCTGTTTCCTCATCTGCATGGTGGACATAACAATAATAACCAGGTCACACAATTGTTTGAAGATCAACCATAACAATAAATAAAGATATGAATTATCTGTTATAATATGCCATGTAATTAATGATTAGATTTTTATCTCCCTTTGCAAGAAACACCATACTCCTACTATTTTAACAATCATACTTGCCACCTACCCTATCCCAAGACTGGAAAGATAGGAGAACTGTTGTTCTGTAGGGTAGGGAACCTAGTTTCTACAGCAGGGTACAGAAAAGTTTTGTTCCCAATATCCTTTTACTTCCTTCCCCTGTTACTTAATTCAGCCACCAGATTGGTACCTAAGAAGGGGAAAGTCCTCACTGTCAAGACTATCATGGGTGAAACACAATGGCAAGTAAGTCTAAGAAATCATGAATTTGTCCTTATTTATGCCAAATTCATCAGTAAAGGGATCTCAGAGCATCTCTAGAACATGGGGTGGGAGTAGGAGTGGAGAGTTAATTTAGGAAAGGCGGGATTAAACCCATCACAGGACATCTGAATCAGACAAAGAGTGTTCCTATTGTACATACTCTTTTCCACAACCCTTCATGCCAGTTTTTAAGTTACTGTCTCTAAGCTCCAAACTAACCATTGTGTACTCCACTTGGCAATACTGAGACAACTCAAACCACTATTTTTTTTTTTTTGTCAGCAGCTCCCCATTAAGCTGCAGCAGTGGGGGGAGCTAGAAGGAGACAAAGAGGTTGGAGGAAGAGAAAGAGACTAAACGGGGCTTGTTCCTCCTGTTCCTGTGGGCTTCCTGCCTCCTTCCTGCTCCTGAACAAAGTCTATGTACACTCTTCACTGTTAACTGCAGGTTCTTCCAAGAGCTGTAGCTAAATTCAGTCTTTAGATTTTTCATCCCTTGCAGAAGCAGCTTTGTTTTGCTCCCTTCAGATATGCCAGCATTAGGTGACTGGAGCTCCTGTTCAGGGGTCAGTGTCCGGCCCCATGGGGCCTTTCCTTGGAGATAGAGATCTCAGCACCAGCACAGCAGTGCTGTCTCCTCAGAGATCTGTATTTCAGCTCTGTGGTGCCCGTCTTCCAAGCTTTTGAATTTTAATAATCCCAAACTTTTCCCTTCCTTCTGCAATTGCTACCTCCCTAAAACCTTACTGTTCTCCTTACGCCTTTTTGGTTATCTGATTAAAAACTGTATACCTAGTTAACAATGCTTTATATAAAGTATTCTCTGCTCAAATAACTGGCATGAGTTCTTTCTCCTGCCTGTGCCCTGTGTATACTCAGTACCTTCCCACTTGCCCTTTTAGTCAGATAACATGACTGATGGGTGCAACCTTTAGAAGGAAGGATGTGGAAACACAAAACTCAGAGCTGAAAAGGTTGTGGGTCTTTTGCTAGGAATTGGAAGAGGATTGTCATTTATTGAGAAGCTGTATGTATGAGCACTATGCTATTTTACATAGATTATTTCTAAGTTTTCACAACATTGAATTAGTAATATGAAAAGCCTCATGTTATAAATCACTTTATAGATATGGTTTGATGAGGCTAAATCACTTGCCCAAGGCTATGCCAGGGGCAGAGTTGGGATCCAAATCCAGGTTTGACTGATGTCATAGTCTAGTCAATCAAGAAAGACAAAGGAAAACTTCCAGGTTTCATTAGATTTTGTTGGGTCCAATTCTTTAGAGGAGAGACAGAGAAAGGCAAAACATTTTGTTTGGGGGAAAAGGCTGTTTGTGTACATGTACTTGTTTGCTCAGAAACATAAACAAAATGGATAAGGTCCTATAGTGAGAGTGACGAATACCAGTGAGTCTGATTATCACTATACTCTTGACAGAAGCGGGTCCCAGTATAAGAAACACCAATTACCCATCCCACCATCACTTAATACCAACATCCCCTAGAGAAAAGATTAATATTTAAGTTTTTAAGAGGGGTATGTGTGTTATCTGCCACTTTTGGACTATTATATGACCAATAACCATGTCTCTGAAATTTCTAATGGTCTTGTGTTTTTTTTGTTGAACACTCAGGAGTGAAGTTCAAGGAATATTGTAAATGAGACAAGGTTATGGTTCTTTCATCAAGGCAGGCATCCATTTATTGAACAGATTTTTAGGGATACCTCTTCTAAGGTATCAAGCATTTTACCATCACTAGGGCTTCAGAGATGACTGAGGTGTGGCCAGTGTCCTCCAGGAGCTCCTCTTTTACTGGCAGGGATACTTCTAAAGAGAGATCATTGCTGTGCAAAGTGAGAACTACATGTTAGAGGGAACTGCTGAGAGCGAGGAAGCAAGGGCAGCCCCGCACAGAGCTTCCTAGGTGGTGTGCAGCAGCACAGAGGTAGGAAGCAGCTGGGTTATGGTTGGCTCAGTCACTAATGCTCTTATCCCTTGTATTGGCTGGGTAGTATGTGGAATGGCCAGAGATCCAGCTAGTCACTTCTGGCTAGAAGCAGCATTCTATTCACCCCATGTGTTGTAACACTTTGCACGTGGGTCACGATGAAGAAAAGGTTGGAAAGCATTGAAAAATTCAAGGGAATAACCAACTTCAGGACCAGTAAGAATGAGTTCATAGAAAATGTGATAATGTAGTTGGATGTTGGCATCTGATTAGAAGCAAATTCAAGACAGAGAGCATACTTTATACAAAACATATACATATGAAAGCAAGAGTTGTGTTCTGAAAACTGGTAAGTCTACACAATAGGAAAAAGGTGGAGTAGAGTTGTGAAATGAGCCCAAAGAGGAGGAAGGGATTTGATTCTGACACAATGTTAGGAATATTAGACAGTGCTAAGCACATTAACCTTTTTTTAAAAAGAGTATTTCGAACTAATTCTGGACTTACACAAAAATTTCAAAAATAGTGCAAAGAATGGCCTTGTTTTCCTCTCCTTACTTCCCCAATGTTAATGTCTTATAACCCTAGTATAATCATCAAGAATGAGAAATTAACATTGCAGTGATACTAGTAATTAAATTATAGACCTTTTTTGAAAACTCACTAGTTATTTCCACTAACATGGTTGTTTGTTCGTTTGTTTTTTCCTGTTTGGTGATTCTATTCAGGATCTTATATTGCATCGTGTTGTTGTTTTTCTTTTTTCTCCTCCAGTCTACAACAGGCCATAGTCTTTTATTATTGTCTTTTATAATCTTGATGCTTTTGAAAAGTACTGATAAGTTATTTTGTAGAATGACTCTTAATTTGGGTATGTCTGATATAGTTTTTTTTGTCAGAAATGACACTGTGTCTTTCTTATATCCAGGGGGTTCATGATATTGTTATATCTTCTTCCTGGAGATAATAACCTTGATCACCTCGTTAAGTTGGTGTCATAATTTGGGTATGTCTGATATAGTTTTTTTTGTCAGAAATGACACTGTGTCTTTCTTATATCAAGGGGGTTCATGATATTGTTATATCTTCTTCCTGGAGATAATAACCTTGATCACCTCGTTAAGTTGGTGTCGTCTGGATTTCTCCACTGTAAAGTTACTGTCTTTCTCTTGGTAGTTGGTAAATATCGTGGGG
>NW_007744351.1:0-2073 GCF_000696425.1 Galeopterus variegatus
CAGACTAAGCTAATCGATCAATGTAAACTCATCAGACTGAGCTAATTGATCAAAGTAAACTCATCAGACGAAGCTCATCGATCTAAGTAAACTCATCAGAGCAAGCTCATCGATCTAAGTAAACTCATCAGACCAAGATAATCGATCTAAGTAATCTGATCGGACAGAGCTTATTGATCTAAGTAAATTCATCAGACCAAGCTCATGGATATAAGTAAACTCATCAGAACAAGCTCTTCAATCTACGTAAACTAATCAGACCAAGCTCATTGATCTAAGTAAACTCATCAGTCCAAGCTAATCAATCTAAGTAAAATCATCGACAGAGCTAATTGATCTAAGTTAATTCATCAGACCGTGCTCATCGATCTGAGTAAACTCATCAGGCCAAGCTCATCGATCTAAATAATCACATGAGAGCAAGCAAATCAATCTTAGTAAACTCATCAGACCAAGCCCATCAATCTNGAAAAATAATCAGACCCAACTAATCGATCTAGGAAAACTAATCAGACCCAACTAATCGATCTAGGAAAACTAATCAGACCCAACTAATCGATCTAGCAAAATAATCAGACCCAACAAATCGATCTAGGAGACCTAATCAGACCCAACTAATCGATCTAGGAAAAATAACCTGACCCAACTAATTGATCTATTAAAACTAATCGGACCCAAATAATCGATCTAGGAAAAGTAATAAGACCCAACAAATCGACCTAGTAAAACTAATCAGACAAAGCTAATCGATCTAGGAAAACTAATCTGACCATGCTAATCAATCTAGGAAATTAATCAGACCTAGCTAATCGATCTAGTAAAATTTAGTCAGACCTGACTAATCGATCAAAGAAAACTAATCAGACCAAGTGAAGCGATTTCGGAAAACTCATCAGACCAAGCTCATCGATCTAAGTACACTCCTCAGACCAAGCATATCGATCTAAGTGAACTCATCAGACCGAGCTCATCGATCTAAGTAAACTCATGAGACCGAGCTCATCGATCTTAGTAAACTCATCAGACCAAGCTCTTCGATCTAAGTAAACTAATCCGACCAAGCTAATCGATCTAAATAAACTCATCGGACAGAGATAATTGATCTTAGTAAACTCGTCAGCCCCAGCTCATCGATCTAAGTAAACTCATCAGACCAAGCACATTGATCTCCGTAAACTCATCAGAGCCAGCTAATGGATCTAAGTAAACTCATCAGACCAAGCTCATCGATCTAGGAAAAATAATCCGACTACACTAATCGATCTAGGAAAACTAATCCGACCCAACTAATCGATTTAGGAAAACTAATCAGACCCAACTAATCGATCTAGTAAAAATAATCCGATCATCAGACCAAGCTCATCGATCTAGGAAAAGTAATCACACCCAACAAATCGACCTAGTAAAACTAATCAGACAAAGCTAATCGATCTAGGAAAATTTAGTCAGACCTGACTAATCGATCAAAGAAAACTAATCAGACCACGTCAAGCGATTTCAGAAAACTCATCAGAACAAGCTCATCGATCTAAGTAAACTCATCAGACCAAGCATATCGATCTAAGTGAACTCATCAGACCGAGCTCATCGATCTAAATAAACTCATGAGACCGAGCTCATCGATCTACGTAAACTCATCAGACCAAGATCTTCGATCTAAGTAAACTCATCCGACCAAGCAAATCGATCTAAATAAACTCATCGGACAGAGCTAATTGATCTAAGTAAACTCGTCAGACCAAGCTCATCGATCTAAATAAACTCATCAGACCATTCTCCTAGAACTAAGTAAACTCATCGGACAGAGCCAATTGATCTAAGCAAACTCATCATACCAAGCACATCGATCTAAGAAAACTCATCTGACCAAGCTAATTGATCTAAGTAAACTCATCGGACAGTGCTCATTGATCTAAATGAACACATCAGATCGAGCTCATCGATCTAAGTAAACTCATCAGACCGAGCTCATCGATCTAAGTAAACTCATCAGACGAAGCTAATCGATCTAAGTAAACTCATAGGACAGTGCTAATTGATCTAAGTTAACTCATCAGACCAAGTTCATCGATC
>NW_007744351.1:3073-4466 GCF_000696425.1 Galeopterus variegatus
AAACTAATCAGACCAAGCTCATCGATCTAAGTAAACTCATCAGAGCAAGCTAATCGATCTAAGTAAACTCATCAGATCAAGCCCATCGATTTAAGTTAGCTCATCAGACAAAGCTCATCGATGTAATTAAACTCATCAGACCAAGATCTTCGATCTAATAAACTCATCAGACCAAGCTCATCGATCTAAGTATACTCATCAGAGCAAGCACCTCGATCTAAGTAAACTCATCAGACTGAGCACAATGATCTACGCAAACTCATCAGACCGAGCTCATCGATCTAAATAAACTCATCAGACCAAGATAATCGATCTAAGTAAACACATCAGACTAAGCTCATTGATCTAAGTAAAGTTATCAGACCGAGCTCATCGATCTAAGTAAACTCATCAGACCAAGCTCATCGATCTAATTTAACTCTTAAGACAGAGCTAATTGATCTAAGTAAACTCATCAGACAAAGCTCATGGATCTAAGTAAACTCATCAAAACAAGCACTTCAGTCGAAGTAAACTCATCAGACCAAGCTCATCAATCTAAGTAAACTCATCAGTCCAAGATCTTCGATCTAATAAACTCATCAGACCAAGCTCATCAATCTAAGTAAACTCATCAGTCCAAGATCTTCGATCTAATAAACTCATCAGACCAAGCTCATCGATCTACATAAACTCATCAGACCAAGCTCATCGATGTAATTAAACTCATCAGACCAAGATCTTCGATCTAATAAACTCATCAGACCAAGCTCATCGATCTAAGTATACTCATCAGAGCAAGCTAATAAATCTAAGTAAACTCATCAGACCGAGCTCATCGATCTAGGAAAAATAATCTTACCCAACTAATTGATCTAGCAAAACTAATCAGACCCAAATAATCGATTTAGGAAAACTAATCAGACCCAACTAATCGATCTAGTAAAAATAATCCGACCCAACTATTTGATCTAGAAAAACTAATCAGACCCAACTAATCGACCTAGGAAAAATAATCAGACCCGACTACTCGATCTAGGAAAACTATTCAGACCCAACTAATCGATCTAGGAAAAATAATAAGAACCAACTAATCGATCTAGGAAAACTAATCAGACCCAACCAATCGATCTAGGAAAAATAATCAGACCCAACTAATCAATAGAGGAAAACTAATCAGACCAACTAATCGATTGAGGTAAAACTAATCAGACCCAACTAATCGATCTAGGAAAACTAATCAGACCCAGTGAATCGATCTCGGAGAACTAATAAGACCCAGCTAATCGATCTAGGAAAACTAATCAGACCAAGCTAATCGATCTAACTAAACTCATCCGACCAACCTCATCGATCTAATAAACTCATCACACCAAGCTCATCGATCTAAGTAAACTCATCAGACCAAGCTAAT
>NW_007744351.1:5361-6074 GCF_000696425.1 Galeopterus variegatus
CTCATCAGACCATGCTTATGAAGCTAAGTAAATTCATCAGACCAAGCTCATCGATCTAAGTAAACCCATCACTCCAAGCCCATCGATCTAAGTAAACTCATCAGACCAAGCTCATCGATCAAACTAAACTCATCTGACCAACCGCATCGATCTAAGTAAACCCATCAGACTAAGCTCTTTGATCTAAGTAAACTCATCATACCAAGCTAATTGATCTAAGTAAACCCATCAGACCAAGCTCTTTGATCTAAGTAAACTCATCAGACCAATCTAATCGATCTAAGTAAACGCATCAGACCGAGCTCATCGATCTAAGTAAACTCATCAGACCAAGCTCATCGATCTAAGTAAACTCATCAGACCAAGCTAATCGATCTAAGTAAACTCATCGGACAAAGCTAATTGATCTAAGTAAATTCATCAGACCAAGCTCATCATTCTAAATAAACCCTTCACAACAAGCTCATCAACCTAAGTAAACTCATCAGACAAAGATAATCGATCTAAGTAAACTGGTCGGACAGAGCTAATTGATCTAAGTAAATTCATCAGACCAAGCTCATCGTTCTAAGTAAACCCTTCACACCAAACTCATCGATCTAAGTAAACTAATCAGACCAAGATAATCGATCTAAGTAAACTCGTCGGACAGAGCTAATTGATCTAAGTAAATTCATCAGACCAAGCTCATCGTTCTAAGTGAACCCTTCACA
>NW_007744351.1:7936-9847 GCF_000696425.1 Galeopterus variegatus
AACTCATCTGTCCAAGGTAATCCATCTAAGTAAAATAATCGGACAGAGCTAATTGATCTAAATAAACTCAACAGACCAAGCTCATCGATCTAAGTAATCTCATCAGAGTAAGCAAATCAATCTAATGAACTCATCAGACCAAGACCATCGATCTAATTAAACACATCACACGAACATCATTGATCTAATTAAAATCATCAGGCCAAGCTCTTCGATCTAGATGAACTCCTCAGACCAAGCTAATCGATCTAAGGAAACTCATTGGACAGAGCTAATTGATATAAGTAAACTCATCAGACCAAGCTCATCAATCTAACTAAACTCATCAGACCAACCGCATCGATCTAAGTAAACCAATCGAATCAAGCTCTTTGATCTAAGTAAACTCATCAGACCAAGCTAATTGATCGAAGTAAATCCATCAGACCAATCTCTTTGATCTAAGTAAACTCATCAGACCAATCTANGCTAATTGATCTAAGTAAATTCATCAGACCAAGCTCATGGATCTAAGTAAACACATCAGAAAAAGGTCTTCGATCTAAGTAAACTCATCAGACCCAGCTGATCGATCTAAGTAAAATCATCGGACAGAGCTAATTGATCTAAGTAAACTCATCAGACGGAGCTCATCGATCTGAGTAAACTCATCAGGCCAAGCTCATCGATCTAAGTAATCACATCAGAGCAAGCAAATCAATCTTTGTAAACTCAGCAGACCAAGCCCATCAATCTATTTAAACTCATCACACTAACCTTATCGATCTCATTAAACTCATCAGACCAAGCTAATCGATCTAAGGAAACTCATTTGGCAGATATAATTGATCTAAGTAAACTTATCACACCGAGCTCATCGATCTAAGTATTCTCATCGGACAGTCCTAATTGATCTAAGTAAACTCCTCAGACTGAGCTGATCGATCTAAGTAAACTCATCATACCAAGTTAATGGATCTAAGTAAACTCATCAGACACAGCTAATTGATCTAAGTTACGTCATCCGACCAAGCTCATCGGTCTAAGTAAAGTCATCAGACCAAGCTCATCGATCTAAGTAAACTCATAAGACAAAGCAAATCGATTTATGTAAACTCATCAGACTGAGCTAATTGATCTAAGTAAACTCATAAGACAAAGCAAATCGATTTATGTAAACTCATCAGACTGAGCTAATTGATCTAATTAAACTAATTAGACCAAGCTCATCGACCTAATTAAACTCATCAGAGCAAGCTAATCGATCTAAGTAAACTCTTCCGACCAAGCCCATCGATCTAAGTAAACTCATCAGACCAAGCTCTTCGAGCTACGTAAACTCATCAGACCAAGCTCATCGATCTAAGTAAACTCTTCAAACCAAGCCCATCGATATAAGTACACTGATAAGACCAAGCTCATCGATCTAATTAAATTCATCAGACCAAGCCCTTCAATCTAAGTAAACTCATCCCACCAAGCTCATCGATCTAAGTAAACTCATCAGACCAAGCCCTTCAATCTAAGTAAACTCATCCCACCAAGCTCATCGATCTAAGTAAACTCATCAGACCAACCTCTTCGATCTAAGTAAACTCATCAGACCAAGGTAATCGATCTAAGTAAACTTATCGGATATTGCAAATAGATCTAAGTAAACTCATCAGACTGAGCTCATCAATCTAAGGAAACTCATCAGACCAAGCTGATCGATCTAAGTAAACTCATCAGACTAAGCTAATCGATCTAAGTAAACTCATCAGACCAAGCTAATCGATCTAAGTAAACTCAATGGACAGTGCTAATTGATCTAATTATACTCATCAGACCGAGATCATCGATCTAAGTAAACTCCTCAGACCAAGCTCATCGATCTAAGTAAACTCGTCGTACCAAGCTAATCGATCTAAGTAAACTCATCAGACCAAGCTA
>NW_007744351.1:10500-11147 GCF_000696425.1 Galeopterus variegatus
GCATCGATCTAAGTAAACTCATCGGACAAAGCTCTTCGATCTAAGTAAACTCATCAGACCAAGCTCATCGATCTAAGTAAACTCATCAGTCCAAGCTAATCAATCTAAGTAAAATCATCGGACAGAGCTTATTGATCTAAGAAAACTCATCAGACCGAGCTCATCGCTCTGAGTAAACTCATCAGGCCAAGTTCATTGATCGAATTAATCTCATCATAGAAAGCTAATCAATCTTATTAAACTCATCAGACCAAGCCCATCGATCTATTTAAACTCACCACACGAACCTAATCGATCTAATTAACTCATCAGACCAAGCCCATCGATCTATTTAAACTCACCACACGAACCTAATCGATCTAATTAACTCATCAGACCAAGCTAATCTATCTCAGGAAATTCACTGGACAGAGCTAATTGATCTAAGTAAACTCATCAGACCAAGCTCATCAATCTAACTTAACTCATCCGACCAACCGCATCGATCTAAGTAAACCCACCAGACGAAGCTCTTTGATCTAAGTAAACTCATCAGATCAAGCTCATCGATCTAAGTAAACTCATCGGACAGTGCTAATTGAACTAAGTAAACTCATCAGACCGAGCACATCGATCTAAATAAACTCATCAGACCAAGCTCATCGATC
>NW_007744351.1:12074-14683 GCF_000696425.1 Galeopterus variegatus
TAATTGGTCAAAGCAAACTCATCCGACCAAGCTCATCGATCTAAATAAACTCATCAGACCAAGCTCATCGATCTAAGTAAACCCATCACACCAAGCTCATCGGTCTAAGTAAACTCATCAGACCAAGCTAATCGATCTAAGTAAACACGTAAGACAGAGCTAATTGATCTAAGTAAATTCATCAGACCAAGCTCATGGATCTAAGTAAACTCAAAAGAACAAGCTCATCAATCACTCATCGGACAGTGCTAATTGATCTAAGTAAACTCATCAGACCAAGCTCATCAATCTAACTTAACTCATCCGACCAACCGCATCGATCTAAGTAAACCCACAAGACGAAGCTCTTTGATCTAAGTAAACTCATCAGATCAAGCTCATCGATCTAAGTAAACTCAATAGACAGAGCTCATCAATCTAAGCAAACTCATCGATCTAAGAAAACACTTCAGACCCAGCTATTCGATCTAAGTAAACTCATCGGACAGTGCTAATTGATCTAAGTAAACTCATCAGACCAAGCTCATCAATCTAACTTAACTCATCCGACCAACCGCATCGATCTAAGTAAACCCACAAGACGAAGCTCTTTGATCTAAGTAAACTCATCAGATCAAGCTCATCGATCTAAGTAAACTCAATAGACAGAGCTCATCAATCTAAGCAAACTCATCGATCTAAGAAAACACTTCAGACCCAGCTATTCGATCTAAGTAAACTCATCGGACAGTGCTAATTGATCTAAGTAAACTCATCAGACCAAGCTCATCAATCTAACTTAACTCATCCGACCAACCGCATCGATCTAAGTAAACCCACAAGACGAAGCTCTTTGATCTAAGTAAACTCATCAGATCAAGCTCATCGATCTAAGTAAACTCAATAGACAGAGCTCATCAATCTAAGCAAACTCATCGATCTAAGAAAACACTTCAGACCCAGCTATTCGATCTAAGTAAACTCATCGGACAGTGCTAATTGATCTAAGTAAACTCATCAGACCAAGCTCATCAATCTAACTTAACTCATCCGACCAACCGCATCGATCTAAGTAAACCCACAAGACGAAGCTCTTTGATCTAAGTAAACTCATCAGATCAAGCTCATCGATCTAAGTAAACTCAATAGACAGAGCTCATCAATCTAAGCAAACTCATCGATCTAAGAAAACACTTCAGACCCAGCTATTCGATCTAAGTAAACTCATCGGACAGTGCTAATTGATCTAAGTAAACTCATCAGACCAAGCTCATCAATCTAACTTAACTCATCCGACCAACCGCATCGATCTAAGTAAACCCACAAGACGAAGCTCTTTGATCTAAGTAAACTCATCAGATCAAGCTCATCGATCTAAGTAAACTCAATAGACAGAGCTCATCAATCTAAGCAAACTCATCGATCTAAGAAAACACTTCAGACCCAGCTATTCGATCTAAGTAAACTCATCGGACAGTGCTAATTGATCTAAGTAAACTCATCAGACCAAGCTCATCAATCTAACTTAACTCATCCGACCAACCGCATCGATCTAAGTAAACCCACAAGACGAAGCTCTTTGATCTAAGTAAACTCATCAGATCAAGCTCATCGATCTAAGTAAACTCAATAGACAGAGCTCATCAATCTAAGCAAACTCATCGATCTAAGAAAACACTTCAGACCCAGCTATTCGATCTAAGTAAACTCATCGGACAGTGCTAATTGATCTAAGTAAACTCATCAGACCAAGCTCATCAATCTAACTTAACTCATCCGACCAACCGCATCGATCTAAGTAAACCCACAAGACGAAGCTCTTTGATCTAAGTAAACTCATCAGATCAAGCTCATCGATCTAAGTAAACTCAATAGACAGAGCTCATCAATCTAAGCAAACTCATCGATCTAAGAAAACACTTCAGACCCAGCTATTCGATCTAAGTAAACTCATCGGACAGTGCTAATTGATCTAAGTAAACTCATCAGACCGAGCACATCGATCTACGTAAACTCATCAGACCAAGCTCATCGATCTAAGTAGACTCATCAGACCAATCTCATCGATGAAAGTAAAATCATCGGACCGAGCTCATCGGTCAAAGCAAACTCATCAGACTAAGCTAATTGATCTAAGTAAACTAATCAGACCAAGCTCATCGATCTAAATAAATTCATCAGAGTAAGCTAATCGATCTAATTGAACTCATCAGACCAAGCTCTTCGATCTAAGTAAACGCATCAGACCAAGCTCATCGATCTAAGTAAACTCATCAGACCAAGCTCATCGATCTAAGTAAACTCATCAGACTGAGCAAATCGATCTAAGTAAACTCNTCATCAGACCAAGACCATTCATCTAATTAAACTCATCACACGAACCTCATCGAACTTAGTAAACTCATCAGACCAAGACCATTCATCTAATTAAACTCATCACACGAACCTCATCGAACTAAGTAAACTCATCAGACCAAGATTATCGATCTAAATAAACTCGTCGGACAGAGCTAATTGATCTAAGTAAATTGATCAGACCAAGCTCATGAATCTGACGAAACTCATCAGAACAAGCTCCTCAATCTAAGTAAACTCATCAGACCAAGCTCATCAATCTAAGTAAACTCATC
>NW_007744351.1:15683-16048 GCF_000696425.1 Galeopterus variegatus
GTAAAGTCATCAGACCAAGCACATCGATCAAATTAAACTCATCAGACAAAGCTCTTCTATCTAAGTAAACTCTTCAGACCAAGCTAAAAGATCTAAGTAAACTCATCGGACAGAGCTAATTGGTCTAAGTAAACTCATCAGACCCAGCCCGTCTTTCAATTTAAACTCATCAAACCAAGCTAATCGATCCAGGAAAAATAATCAGACACAACGAATCGATCTAGGAAAACTAATCAGACCCAACTAATCGATCTAGGAAAAAAAAATCAGACCCAACTAATCGATCAAGGAAAACTAATCAGACCCAACTAATCGACCTAGTAAAAATAATCACACCAAGCTAATCTATCTAGGAAAATCTAATC
>NW_007744351.1:16058-16836 GCF_000696425.1 Galeopterus variegatus
CAGACACAACTAATCGATCTAGGAAAACTAATCAGACCCAAATAATCGATGTAGGAAAACTAATCAGACCCAACTAATCGATCTAGGAAAACTAATCAGACCCAACAAATCGATCTAGGAAAAATAATCAGAACCAACTTATCGATCTAGGAAAACTAATCAGACCCAACTAATCGACCAAGTAAAAATAAACAGACCAAGCTAATCTATCTAGGAAAATCTAATCACACCTGAATAATCGATCAAAGAAAACTCATCAGACCAAGCTCATCGATCTAAGTAAACTCATCAGACAAAGCTCATCGATCTAAGTAAACTCATGAGACAGAGCTCATCGATCTAAGTAAACTCATCAGACCAAGCTCTTCGATCTAATTAAACTCATCACACCAAGCTAATCGATCTAATAAACTCATCGGAGAGAGCTAATTGATTTAATTAAACACGTCAGTCCAAGTTCATCGATCTAACTAAACTCATCCGACCTACAGCATCGATCTAATAAACCCATTAGACCAAGCTCTTCGATCAAAGAAAACTCATCAGACCAAGCTAATCGATCTAAGTAAAGTCATCAGACCAAGCTCATCGATCAAATTAAAGTCATCAGACAAAGCTCTTTGATCTAAGTAAACTCATCAGACCAATCTAATCTATCTAAGTAAACGCATCAGACTGAGCTCATCCATCTAAGTAAACTCATCAGACCAAGCCCATCGATCTAAGTAAACTCATCAGACAAAGCTCATCGATCTAAGTAAACTCATGAGACAGAGCT
>NW_007744352.1:0-701 GCF_000696425.1 Galeopterus variegatus
TAAATTTCCCCCTTAGTAGTGCTTTTGCAGTATCCCACAGGTTTTGGTATGATGTATCATTTTTTTCCTTATTTTCAATAAATTTTTTGATTTACTGTTTGGTTTCTTTTTGGACTCATATGTCATTAAGTAGAATGCTGTTTAATTTCCATGAGTTTGTATAGTTTCCACAACTTCATTTGTTATTGATTTCTAATTTTAATCCATTGTGATCTGAAGAAATACATGGGATAATNTTCTACATCTTCTTGGCTCAGTTTTGGTAGTTTGTGTGTGTCCAGAAATTTATCCATTTCCACCTGATCTTCAAATTTGCTGGCATATAGTTGTTTATAGCAGGCCCGAATGATTCCTTGTATTTCAGAGGTATCAGTTGTAATATCACCTTTTTCCTTTCTAATTTTTGTTATTTCATTCTTCTCTCTTCTTATTTTAGTTAACCATGCTAATGGTTTGTCAAATTTATTTATCTTTTCAAAATCAACTTTTTGATTCATTGAGCTTTTGTATCGCTTTTTCGGTTTCAATTTCCTTAAGTTCTCCTCTGTTCTTAATGATTTCTTTCCATCTGCTAACTTTAGGGTTGGACTGTTCTTGTTTTTCTAATTCTTTTTTTTTTTTTTTCCTTTTTTGTCTTTTTTCGTGTCCGGCAATGGATCGCAACCCTCAGTGTCGCGCCCGTACCGTACCGGGACCGGCAA
>NW_007744352.1:1701-7312 GCF_000696425.1 Galeopterus variegatus
TCTCTCTTCTGCTTCTGCAAGCCTGCTGGTTAAACTCTCTGTTGTGTTTTTTATTTCATTGAATGAATTCTTCAGCTTGGCAAGCTCTGCTACATTCTTTTTCAGGGCATTGATTTCCTTGTACATTTCTTCTTTCAGGTCCTGTATACTTTTCCTCGTTTCATCGTGTTGTCCAGCTCAGTTTTATTGTATCTCATTTATTCTCCTTAGAATTATCACTTGAAATTCCTTGTCAGACATTTCACGGGCTTCTTGTTCTATAGGATCTAGAGCTTGAGAGTTATTACCCTTTGGTGGTGTACTTTCTTGGTTTTTCATATTTCTGGTATCTTTCCTTTGACATTTAGTCATTGTGGCAGGGGATTTCCCAATCCAGTGGCTCGACACTATTGTCTGGTTAGGATGATGCTGGAGCTGCCAATTTCGCACAGCTGCCTCAGTGTCTGTTCAGTTGCCCACTGGTGCCTCCAGTGTGTGGTCACCTTGGGTCTTGGGCCTGTCTGAGGAGGCACCTCTCTGGTCAGTGTGCCTTCGGCCAGGCTGGGGATGAAGTTGGGAGGCAGTGGCAAAGCCTACCTGTTGGGTCATGCACTGGCACCATAGGGCACGTGGCCTCTGCGGATCCTGGGCCCCTCCAGCTGGGTACCTCTCTGATCGGCATGCAGTCGGCTGGGCTGGGTATGGAGTCAGGCAGCAGTGGTGAGGCCTGTCTGCTGGGTCGCATGCTGGCACCACAGGGCACGGCTGGGTACCTCTCTGATCGGCATGCAGTCGGCTGGGCTGGGGATGGAGTCAGGCAGCAGTGGTGAGGCCTGTCTGCTGGGTCGCATGCTGGCACCACAGGGCACGTGTTCTCCATGGATCCAGGGCCCCTCCAGCTGGGTACCTCTCTGATCGGCATGCAGTCGGCTGGGCTGGGGATGGAGTCAGGCAGCAGTGGTGAGGCCTGTCTGCTGGGTCGCATGCTGGCACCACAGGGCACGTGTTCTCCATGGATCCAGGGCCCCTCCAGCTGGGTGCCTGTCTCTTGGCTACAGATTTCTTGATGACAGGAGCTGGAATTCCAGGGAGAAGAGGCTGGAAATTGTTAGATGGGCTGTTTCTGTTACAGCCACATTGGCAATGGGGTTCAGGAAGGTCTCGCACTCTGATGAGAGCTTTGGATCACAGAAATTCTTGCACGTGAGCCCAGCACTCTTCATAGAGCATGGAGATGAGAGCACTGGGAGATCAGAGCTTTCATAGGAGGACTCCACACTGGGTTTGCAGCAACACATCTGGGTCAACAGCAGCCTCACTTCCAGTTTCTAGACACCATATGTACATTATCTGATTCTCTCAGCAACCCAGCAAGACTGATGTGTAATTATCCCATTTTACAGATGAAGAGACTGAGCCTTAGCCAGTAAGTGACAGAGCCAGGTTTCAAACTCAGGGCTGTCTGACCCCAAAGCCTATTCTGCTTCTCTTGAGCCAGTATAAGTCTCAACCACTGGCTAGAGGGATTGGTTCAGGAACTTTTCAGGGATGGTCTTAAGTCTTAAGCCTGCATCCAAACAGCACTGGTGAGGGCAGAGACAGACACAGTGCTAAATGCTGTGGGAAACGTCATAGAAGTGAATAATTGTCCTAGGCAGTATTAACCAAATGCTCTAGCACATACTGACATTGGACAGAGAGAGTTACATTCTCTGCCTTCTAGGATCTTCCAAACCAAGGTGCACATTTACTAGCTTAAATATTGAGCTATGAGAAGGCAAGTTGCTAAGTTTGTGCGAGTTATTTTTACTAGGGATGCTAAATTCCTATAAGTTATCTGAACCATCCTTAGAAGACAGTACTTTATTATAGCCCGGGTGTCAACTGACTGACTGAATGAATGAATGAATGAAGACATGCTTGCTTTTCCTTATAGATTAGCTTTCTTGCTACAGGAAAACCAAAGGAAAAAATGTTTTCCCTTACCCCTTAAAGTGAGTCTACTTTGTTTTGTGGGCGGCAGCAATTTTTAGACCTATCTACACATTATTTTCTAAAACTCAAGTATTTTGAAAGAACAGATGGAGTACCATACTGTATACACTAATCATATATTTTCAAATGTATTTCTTTTTGAGCAATTTGGTGCTGCTTTATTTAGCAAAAGCCGTTGAAAGTTTTAAAAGCAATGATCCAAAGAAGATAAGTGGCTGAGATCATAGCGTACAGTCAAGTACAATGCTGATGCTTTTCAAACTCTGCTCTGCAAACCCCAGCCCTGATCCGCATTTCCTCCCACCCTTTGAGCTGATGAACCACTTTGTCATGGGGGGAGGGAGGGAGGGCATCGAGCCTAGTTATCTGAATTTCTTGTGAATCCTCTGGGTGATTTTAATATGCAACCAGTTTAAGAATCAATCTTCTGTACTCTAATCTGAGTGTTGCTCTTAGTACCTCATTTTCTTGAGAGTCACATTTTCATCTATAAAATTATTATTACAGAAACAAAGAAAAGGAAACTCCATCCTTGTTACATTTCCTAAGAGTCCTAAGGGCAGCAAATAGGTATTGATCACCTCTTGTATCACCAGGAAATTTTACTTTTAGAACTATTTAAACTTTACAAGAACTCGGCAATGCTTAAAGAATTAATGGACTCTCAGGTACGGAGCTGAGTTATGCATACTCAGTTCATAGCTTTTTATTATCATGAGTCCACATGGGGTCCTCCTCTTATTTTGTTACTGTTCCTCTGTACCCCTTTTTCCCACACCCATTCCGTGGAGAATCATCTAAGTATGCTAGAACTAAAATAGACACATGTCTTTATAAAATATATTTTGTGTGCCTGTGCACATTCATTTTAACTTACATAAAATATAAATCTCTATAACGTAAATAGACTATATAAAAAGTAAGAGTGTTTCTTATTTTTCCACTCTGCATTATGTTTTCAGATATATCCGTGTTGCTACATAGACTTCCAACATTTGTATAGTATTTCATTGTCTGCATTTGTTTTATTTTTATCTTCCCTGGTTGATAGACACCCATGTTACCTCTAGCTCCCGGCTGGAAACAAAGAATTCTGCAAGGAACATCTTCATTTGTGACCCGTGGGGACCTGTGTGAGACTTATTCCCAGGATGTTTGTCCAGGAGTTGGATCCTGGGCTCATATGATCTACATTTATTTAATTTCAGATTGGTTCTCTGAGTAGAAACAGTGCGACAGAGTTCCCATCTGCCTACATCCCCACCTACACTGGGTGTGAACCAACCACCTTTTAAACGTTGGTTATTCTGATGTCTAAGAGTGACATTTCGTTATTGTTTTAATTTTCATACATTGGATGACTAGTGAGTATGGGCATCTTTTCACTTGCTTTTTACCTATTTTGGTTTTCCCCTCTGCAAATTGCCTTTCACATCCTTACCCACTTTTCTATTTCTTTTTTATATTCTAGGCAGTAATCCCTTGTCAGTTTCAGATACTGCAATAATTAACTCCCAGTTCGTAATATGTCTAACTTATTAATAATTTCTTGTTTTTTTGTGAGCAAATGTCTTTACTTTTAATGTAGGTAAATCCAAAAATTTTTCATCCTATGGTTAGTGATTTCAGGATTCTTTTTTATGAAATAATTTCCCGCCAAAATAAGGATTATGTTTTCTGTTTTGTAAATTAGGAAATTATCCCTTATTAAGTATTGATGTCCAAGGTGACATTATAAATTAGCTGCAGGATTTGAAACTATTACTAATTAGCTGTTAATAAATTAGATCATGGTACTTAATGATATTTTTAAAACAATCAAGTATTATTTGTACTAAAATCATTCTCAGAGTTTCACTCAGAGAGTTCTCAAAATTGTAACCTACAACTTCTTTCAGTCAGATTTCACTGAATTTTCCTTTCTGACTCTAAATTCTTGGGAAATGTCTCAAATTGTATTACAACGAAGCTGGTCGAAATTACAGCTTTGGCCTTCATTCATTAAGCTGATTACTACTTGCACCCAAGTTGAACCATTTTGTTCAAATAACACTGGAAGCCAGTCCTTTCTCTGCGATGTCTCTTCCTTATCTAGGAATGTATGCGGCCGATGTGTGAACCGTGGCTCTCCTTGGAGCAGGGCCTTTCTAGCTGTGTTTCTCTCAGGAGCCCTGGGATGCAGCCCAAGCATCTCAGAGGTGGTGAAAGTGGAATCCGGGGAGGACTCTGGGGAACTGGAGAGGAGGCTGAGCACGGGCTCCCTCCTCTAATGTAACCCACACAAGTTGCCTTTATGGGTTTTTTATATTGGGTAATATGTGAGATCTACTTGAAAAAGAATTCTGCTGCTAAAAGAAGGAAAAATACTTGGGAAACACTATCTTACAGAAGCAGACTATTTAATATAAACTGATATATTTTCATCTCACTGCTTGGTACATTTATACAGTGCATTACATTCTGAAGAACACTTTCACAGTATTTCTATTTATCAGACCTAGTAAGGTAGGCATACAAGAACAGCTGTGGGAGAATTTTCTCGCAGTTAGAACCAGGTGTCACAGAACCCGTTCCTCCAGGCCAGCTGAAGGGCTGCACAACAGAGATGATCACCAGCTGGGGTAGAAGGTGGATCGAGATGACCTCTAATCTCCCTGCTCCTGCAAGATGTTATGACTAGAAGTGATGAGAGAGGAAAGTAACACCAAAAGAATGACCTTTCTAAGCCTCTTGTCTGCTGGGGACAAGAAGGAAGCACTTCACACATTTACAGACCACCCGTTCTGGGCTAGTCACTGGGCCAGGTGCCTCATTTCTTTGCATCCTTAAAGCCAGCCACACTGGGAGGGAGGCAACGAAATCAAACCTTGTAAAGGTGAAGTAGAAAAGCTTAGATGGGCCCCACAAGCTCTCCAGCTCCAAACCGGAGCTCTTCCCACCACATGCTGACGACTCGGCATCAGCACTGCATCCGTCGGCCTCCCAGAACGTCATGTACGCAGTTGCTGGTTTGGAAAGGAACTTCTCAGCCTCACCGTTTCCATCCCTCCAGTCCTTGCCTCCTGCTTGGGGGGTCAAGCTGCATCGTCTGTCACTTGTAGCTGCATTCGTCCTTATTGATGCGGTCACCTGCCATGACTCAGCTGTGAGAATGTCTCCTGATCTGATTTCTCGGATTGCTAACCCCAAGCCACGTGCTGTTTTTAGTTTGACTCAGATAGGAAGATGGGAAGACAGCAGTCCAGCCTCTGTCTTGTCAAGTTGTTGATTCTGCTTGGCTTTGTCTCTTCATTCATGAATTCTTTCTGTGCTTCAAGCTGAAGAGATCTGCATGATTGACAGGCTCTTCTCTCCTCCCCTGGGTGCATCTCTGGGAACCAATGGGGGCTGCATGTGTCCCAGCTTTGATTCATCATTTTCACTCTCCAGGCTGGAGTCCCTCATGTGAAATCACTCTCTGTATTGAAAAATGTGTATGAGGAGTTTTGTTTCAAATATGCATATATGGGCTGGCCCAGTGGCGCACTGCTACAGTGCGCCGCTTGGGAGTGTGGCGACGCTCCCGCGGAGGGTTCAGATCCCACATACAGACCGGCAGCTCACTGGCTGAGCGAGGGGCGGGCGCAACACCGAGGGT
>NW_007744352.1:7575-10233 GCF_000696425.1 Galeopterus variegatus
AAATAAATAAATAAATAAATAAATCAAATATGCATATATTATGACTAGTGTCCTGAGCAGGGCAGAACCATTACCCAAAATAGGTCCATTTAAGCTTAGCCTCTGATTACTAGGGCCAGTTGTTTAAGAAACAGTCTTGTTAAATGAAAGCTGTCTGGATTTCACACCGTGAATTCTGGAGTCTTGCATTTTGTAACAGGTTTACTCAAATGTTCCTAATCACTCTAAAACAGCAAAGAGGAACAATGTACATTCATACAGCACCTTACAGTTTATGAAGTGCTTTCATAGGCTTCGTCTGTTCTGCCTTAATTACTCTGTGGGGCAGACTTTATCATCCCTATTTCACATAAGCAAATTCAGATGCAAAACGCCTTAAACTTTATGATAGAGCATTGGTTTCGAAAAACAAATGGATGCATAAGGAGATTTAACAGAATCACCTAGGCGAAACATATGCAAGTAATTTGTTTCTTTAGCCACAAATAAAACTATGTTAATGAAGAAATAATATTATACTTTGGGAGAGCTGATTCAGAGGAAAAATTGAGGTAAGACTGAACTGTCATTCCGCAGGCCAACACCGAGGTCAATATCAGAGGGGCAGGATTTATGGAATTAAACAGGGATTTATATTCTCCCTGTGAAGAGTCAGGGCCCTTATTTGTGAACTGCTTCTCTCCTCCCCTCTTTCTTGCAGGATAGTTTCCTGTCACTGCCTACCATTGGCCAGTTTCAGTCAAACCCCCAGAGCGTCCCTGGGGGTGAAAAACACACAAGTACATTTTCACAAAATATGACACCATTAAAGGTTGTTTATAAAACTCCAAGTTAACGATCCTTGCTTTAAATGGGACATGGAATTTTAAACCTTCAGGCAGATCTCTGAGCTGCCAAGTCATCTTTTGAGAGACTGTCAAGGCCTACGCCACTGTTTATGTTCAGAGAAGTCTAGTTGCAGCCACATGATTTCTTATCAGCACAAATCAATAGGTTAGCAAACTGTTGCAGTACCCAGAAACCGCAGCATACAGGCTCATTTGAATTGTTCTACACATTACTTGAAACCTTTTCTTCATCACCTTGTTCTTCATCACCTGTTTCACAAACTGCTCCCCAGACTTTCCTCCGAGGCAGGACACGTAGAACACACACTCAAGCTCTGCTGTTCATTGTCAACTCATATGTGGCCTTCCTTGTCCCAAATCATTGCACAAGGCAGGGATCCCCTTGTGAGGACTGCAGCAGTGGTGTGTGCACACTTGATCTTCTCCTGTACCCTCTGCTTATGTTGGTCAAACTCTGTGTAGGACTCAACTCACTTTTGTTATCACAAGAGCATAAACACTCTGTGGTTTTCACCTCTATATCTTGACTCTTTCCACAAGCTCTGTGCTGGTTCCCCTGAAATAAACTTTGTCACACATTCTGTTCTCCCACCTCAACTTGCTGACATTCCTTTCCTCTAATGCAATAGATAGTCCTTCAGATCCATAGTCCCCAAAGAGATGCAAAGCTCTATGAAAGTATCCTGTCATTTAATATTTATCGAGTTCTTGCTATGTACTACTAGGTCTCCCTTGAGGAATCCAGTCTAATGAATGAAGTAAATGTGAATTTATAAATTACCAACAGTGAAATTAATATAGAGGCAGACCCAGAATTTCATGTTGTGCATCCTGTGCTGTCCCTCATCTGATGTGCTGAGTCGTTCAGTCGTGCTTCAGTGTTACACCCCTCCTGAGCAGCAAGCGAGGTGCTAGAGATAGGTCCTCACATAGATCTTGGATTCGAGGTATGTTCACAGCTTCACAAAGACGTACAAAATAAGCTATAATGAAAGGTGAAGTGATAGATGCCGTAAATAGAAAGAAAAGCAAAGAGGAAACTAATTTTTATTGAGCACATACTATGTGCCAGGGATTATTTTCAGTACTTTCACTTACATTATCTAATTTAATACTATGTTTTGAGGTAGGTATTATCCCCATTTTCCAGAGGAGGAAATTAGGCTCAGAAGTGATAAGTAAGTTACTGAAGATCTCATTTCTAAAACTCATGCTATTTTCATTCTATAAAATGCCTAACAAAAGATATTCAAATAATAAGGTGAGAAAGAATATAACCCATTTAGTTACTAGCCAGTGCTCCAGTTCTCTCTCAACTTTAGTGATCTCTTTCTTCCTTCCTGTTATACTTAAGTGTATACTCTGGGTCATCCTTAGGGTTTGTCCCTTAGCAGCTCTAACCTACTGTATTATGAGTATTCTGGTAATTTCAAAAATAAATTCCTTTGGATTTAGCCACTCCCAGCAACTCCTGTCTGTCTTCTGTGATTTACTCAATCCTTGGAAGCCTTCATCCTGGAGATCATTACGCTGCCTTTGCAGGGTGAGTTTGCATGAGCATGCCATGGAAAGCATGGGCATTTCCAAGTAAGACAAAGCCATGGCAGGCAGCTTTTCTTGTCATTCAGGCCCTCTCATGTCCTTTTTAACAAAACTACGGACAAACCCAGCCTTACGGTTTCCTTTCCTGGAAAGAGATTTTTACAGCTCTGATGCATCTATTCAGTATCACAGAAGTCGCTGGATATATTCAATAAATGACCCAAATTTCATCCCTCTCAATATTTAACACTTTAAGTGCCCCCCCCCC
>NW_007744352.1:11916-13663 GCF_000696425.1 Galeopterus variegatus
TGAGAGGATGTGCCCAAGGTTCCGCAGGAGGCAGTAGGAGAAGGAAGACGCAAAGCCAGATAGGCTCCAGGTGTCTGTGCTTAGATGTTAATCCCAGCCCTTCCTGCAAGATGTAGTTCAGACTCTTCTACTCGAGGTTGAGCGCCCATGCTGTGATCTCAACCTGTGTCACAGCTTATCTGCCGTATCTGGTCCCCGCAAAGCTCCTTGATAAACATTCTCTCCTTTGATCCATACGCCGCACTGCAAGGTCTGTACTGTACTCTCCAGTTTATTGGGAATCTGAGACTTACAGAGCTTCAGAGATTTGCCCAGGGACACACAGATGGGGAGTGAGGGAGCCGAGATTCAAACCCGGCCTGCCTGACTCCAGCGCTCGCTGCTTCCCTCCTGCCTTTCGCTGAAGCCAAACTGGCCTGGAGCAGCTGCCTTTCCACGGACCTGGCAAGTCCTGTCCCTCACTCCTCTTTTTACGGCTAAATCATCCCCTTCCTGCAGGACCCACCCAGAACCTGTTTCGTTCTTTTGTGTTTTTTAACCACCCCAAGTGGGAGGGGGCCTCCCTCCTTGAACCACACAGCACTTGCGAGTGAGCATTTAGCATCCGTGCCTGCAGAGCAGACGGTGTGGAGCAGGTCAGAGTCGGGAGCTTTAGGTTCAAGTCCCTGTCTGCCACTATCTAGTGCATGATTTTCAGTAAGTCACTTAAGTGCTGCAATCTGACCTCTCAAGTCCCGACGACCCAGAATTCTAGGATTCTGAAGTTAGTCTACATACAATTTCGTGTGAGTAGGAGTTGAGTCGAATACTAATTTGTGCCCACCTCACCCCTACCTTCCCACTGTCCGGTGGAATGTCTTCAGCAGCGCAGGCAACTGAGTACCATTAACAGATGCCGCTGCTCTCCAGTTCTAACTCACTCCCACTTATTTGCTTGTTCATTTATTCATTTATTCATTCATTTATTTATTTATTGCTGGCACTGAATTTTCCTATTACTTCCCAAGATCTTTCCTGAGATCTTCTGGAAGCCTCACCTGTGCTTTTGGACAATATAGTTATTGGTTTAGATTAAATCCTCAAAGATAAGGACTTTTCATTTTTTTTTATAACCAAAGCAAATAGGGAAAAGTCACTTTTACAAGGTGAGATCTCAGAAAAAGAAATTTAGACATATCCCAATGTACCCTGTAACATTTTCAGCAATACAGTTTTTCAGCATTCCATCAATNCTCCTTCTCACTTGACTCGCCTGTGGAGCATGTTGGTCTGGCATCTGTCTTCACTCAAATTTTTCCTTTTGTGCTTATTTCTATTCTTCAGCTGGGGCAACGAGGAAGAGAAACATTGAGCTTGAAATTGTACAAAAAACATCTCCACTCTACTTGGGCACTATACTTTGAGTGGCATGCCAAAACCAAGCACAAAACATTTTTTATTGTTCTTTCTAGAATAGACTCTTTTCTCCCNTGCTGTGGAGCCTGCCTGCTTCCTAGCCACGCCTTGAGACAAAATGCACTCCTATCAGTCAGGTATCTTGAGACGTCCCCTTGGAAGATCCTATGCCAAACAAATGAGCATTTACACCAATACTTTTTCTTTACCAAATGTATTTTATAGTGAAAAAGTTTTCAGTCTGGTCTCGTGTACTATTATTTTGTCTTTCATATTTTCCATCTCTCCTTTCTCCTTCTCACTTGACTCGCCTGTGGAGCATGTTGGTCTGGCATCTGTCTTCACTCAAATT
>NW_007744352.1:16476-17713 GCF_000696425.1 Galeopterus variegatus
TTATAAGAAAATGAAATTTATTGCTTACAGCTTCCAAGGCTGGGACGTCCAAAGTCCAACCAGCGATGGTGACAGCAGCCCCAGGGTTTCACACTGCAAGATGGTGGAAGCAGAGAAAGAAAGACAGACAGACTCTCCTCTCTTTTTAAAGCCCTCAGAACCACGCCCGTGACCACCATTTTTAATCCATTCACTACAACATAGTCCTACAAAATCCATTCACTACAGCACGGTCCTACAGTCCAATCACCTCTTCAAGGCTCCACCTTTCAATCACCATAATAGGATTCCCCACCCTCTTAACAGTCACAGTGGGGGCTAGGCTTATAATACATAAAAGTTGGGGGACAAAATTCAAGCTTCATGGAGTTTTGGGGGAACATAATTCAATCCACTATAGGCATCCATGCCTAGTTGGGTGCGAGAGAGGGTGGGTATTGAATTTGTTTTCAGTTTCAAAACATATTTTCTAATTCAAGAATGAGATGCATGGCAAGGTCCAACATAACATGTCTACTTTCCTTAAATAAGAAATTGAGGACTTCATAGTAAGTTTAATATTTACTGATTCTTGAAGCTTACTTTGGTTGTCACTTGTACATATATGTGCCTTTATTTCTCTCCTTTCACATTTTACCTTTAAAAAAATAACAAAGCTTAACATGATATTGACTCTCCTATATAGCTGAACTCTAATACCAATGATATCCTTTTGGAAATCATTTCCTTTTTTATTATTATTGAAATATAATTGATTGTACATAATCTGTGGGGTCTGGAGTTGAACATTGATACCTATGGTCATTATGTGATGCTCACATCAGGTTAATTAGTACGTTCAACATTACACAATGTAATTATTTCTGTGGCCCTTTACTACTGATTTCTCCCTAACAACCTCTTCCCCTTTCCCATGTCTGGTAGCCTCAGTTCTGTTCTCTCCATTTGAAAGTTCAACAAATTATTGTGATTGTTATATCTTCCTTTTTTTATTTATTTGTATATATTTTTTAACTCCCGCTCATGACTAAGGATATGCAGTATTTCTCTTTCTGTTCCTGGCTTACTTCACTTAACATAATTTTCTCTAAGTTCATCCATGTTGCTGTGAATTGCTTAATTTCATTCATTTTTATGGCAGAGTAGTATTCCCTTGTGTGTGTGTGTGTGTGTGTTTGTGTGTAGCACATTTTCCTTATCAAATCATCTGTTGGTGGACATTTACATTGGTTCCAAC
>NW_007744352.1:18852-20437 GCF_000696425.1 Galeopterus variegatus
AATATTTTCTCCCATTTTGTACATTGTCTTTTCACTCTGTTAATTGTTCCCTTTGCTGTGCTGAAACTTTTTAGTTTAATATAATCCTATTTGTCTATTTTTCCTTTTATTGCCTGCACTTTGGGGTCCTTATTCATAAAGTCTTTGACCAATCCTAATTCCCGAAGTGTTTCCCCTATATTTTCTCTTAGGATTTTTAGAGTTTCAGGTCTTATTACATTTAAGTCTTTAATCCATTTTGAATTGATTTTGGTATATGGTGAGAGGTATGGATCTAGTTTCATTCGTCTACTTATAGATGTCTAGTTTTCCCAGAACCATTTATTGAAGAGACAGTCTTTTCCCCAGTGTATATTCCCGTTGCCCTTCTCACATATCAGTTGGCTGTAAGTATGTGGGTTGATTTCTGGGTTCTCTATTCTGTTCCAATGTTTCAAGTGCCTGTTTTTATGCTTTAGCTTTGTAGTATAATTTGAAGTCAGGTAGGGTTATGCCGCCAGCTTAATTTTTTTTTTTTTTTTTTTTGCTCAGGATTTCTCTGGCTATTCAGGGTCTGTTGTTCCAAATGAATGTTAGGAATAGTTCTATTTCTGTGAAGAATGTTATTGGCATTTTGATGAAGATTGCATTGGATCTGTAGATCACTTTGGGTAGTATGGACATTTTTGCAATGTTTCACATAATTAATTCTTCCAATCCAAGAGCATGGAATGTCCATATTTTTGTGTCCTCTTTAATTTCTTTCAGCAGTGATTTGTAGTTCTTATTGTAGAGATCTTTCAATGCCTTGGTTAAATTTATTCTTAGATATTTTATTTTTTTGGTGACTATTTTAATTGGGCTGGCTTTCTTGATTTCTTTTTCTACTAGTTTGTTGTTGGAGTATAAAAATGCTACTGATTTTTGCATATTGATCTTGTACCCTGCAACTTTACTGAAATTTTTTATTACTTCTCAGAGTTTTTTGGGGTTTTTGGGGGGTTTTTTCTGTAGAGTCTTTAGGCTTTTCTATATATAGGATCATGTCATGTGTAAATAGGGACAGTCTGACTTCATATTTTCCAATAATGATGTCCTTTATTTCTTTCTCTTGCCTGATTGCTCTGGCTAATACTTCTAATACTGAGTGGAGAGAGTGGACATCCTTATCTTGTTCCCATTCTTAAGGGAAAAGCTTTCAGTTTTTGCCAATTCAGGATGATATTGATTGTGGGTTTTTTGTATATGACTTTTATTATGTTGAAATCATTTCTTTCTATGCCTAATTTGCTGAGAGTCTTTATCACAAAGCGTTGTTGAATTCTGTCAAATGCTTTTTCTGTGTCTATTGACATAATCATATGGTTTTTGTCCTTGATTTTGTTGATATGGTGTATCACATTTATTGATTTGCATATGTTGAACCATTCTTGCCTTCCTGGCATGAATCCCCACTTGATCACAGTGTATAGTTTTTTTGATGTGTTGCTATATTCTCTTTGCTAATATTTTGTTGAGGATTTTTGCACCTAAGTTCATCAAAATTATTGGCCTGTAGTTTTCTTTTTTTGTTGTATCTCTGTCTGGTTTTGGTATCAGAGTGATG
>NW_007744352.1:20916-30222 GCF_000696425.1 Galeopterus variegatus
TATTGGCCTGTAGTTTTCTTTTTTTGTTGTATCTCTGTCTGGTTTTGGTATCAGAGTGATGCTGGCCTCATAGACTGACTTTGGGAGTATGGCCTCTGTTTCAATTTTTTAGAATAGTTTGAAGAGAATTGGTATTAGTTCCTCTTTAAAGGTTTGATAGAATTCAGCAGTGAAGCCATCCCATCCTGGGCTTTTCTTTGTGGGAAGACTGCTGATTACTGCTTCAATCTCATTGTTTGTTATTGGTCTGTTCAAGTTTTCTTCTTGGTTCAGTCATGGTAGTTTGTATATTCCCAGAAATTCATCCATTTCCTCCAGGTTGTCAAATTTGTTGGCATATAGTTATTTATAATAGTCTCTAATGATTCTTTATATTTCTGTGGTATTTTTGTTATTTGCATCTTCTCTCTTCTGTTTTTAGTCAGCCTAACTAATGGTTTGTCTATTTTGTTTATCTTCTCAGAAATCCAACTTTTTGTTTCATTTAACTTTTGTGTCATTTTGGGGGTTTCTATTTCATTTAGTTCTGCTATGATTGTAATTATTTCTTTCTGTCTGCTAACTTTAGGATTGTATTGTTCCTGCTTTTCTAGTTCTTTGAGGTGTAGCATTGAGTTGATTATTTGCAATCTTTCTGTTCTTTTGATGTAAGTGTTTATTGCACTAAACTTCTCTCTTCATACTGTTTTTGCAGTATTCCACAGGTTTTGGTATAATCTGTCTTTATTTTCATTAGCCTCAAGAAATTTATTAATTTCCTGTCTAATTTTATTCTTGGAACCTTAGGTCGTTCAGGAGCATGTTGTTTAATATCTGTGTAATTGTATAGTTTCTGGAATTTCATTTGTTATTGATTTCTAGTTTTAATCCTTGTGGTCTGAAAAGATACTTGACATGATTTCAGTTTTTTAATTTTTACTATGACTTGATTTGTGAGCTAACATGTAGTCTATCCTGGAGAATGTTCCATGTGCTGATGAAAAGAATGCATATTCTGTAGTTGTTGGATGAAATGTTCTGTAGATATCTACTAGGTCCAGTTCTTCTAAAGTATAGTTTAAATCCTGTATTTCTTTGTTGATTTGTTGCCTAGATGATCTGTCCAATGCTGAGAGAGGGATGTTCAGATCCCCAACTATCATTGTATTGGAGTCTATCTCTTTTTTTAGGTCTAATAGTGTTTTCTTTATATATCTGCATGCTCCAATGTTGGGTGCATACATATTTATGACTGCTATGTCTTCTTGCTGGATAGATTTCTTTACCATTATGTAATGTCCTCCTTTGTCTCTTTTTATGGTTTTTGGTTTAAAGTCTATTTATCCAATATAAGAATAGCTACTACTGCTCATTTTTGGTTTTATTTGCTTGGTATGTCTTTCTCCATCCCATCACTGTGTGTGTGTGTGAGAGAGAGAGAGAGAGAGAGAGAGAGAGAGTGTGTGTGCGTGTGTGTGTGTGTGTGTGTGTGTGTGCGTGTGTGTGTGTTTACAGGTTTGGTGAGTCTCCTGAAGACAGCATATAGTTGGGTATAGCTTTTTAATCCAATCAGCCAGTCTGTGTCTTTTGAGTGAGAATTTAATCCATTTACATTTAGCAGTGTTATTAAAAAGTGTTGTCTTACTCCTGGCATTTTATTAACTTTCATTTGGATGTTTTAAATATCTTTTATTCCTTTCTTCCCCTTTTATTGTTTGTCATCAGTGTCTGCTGGTATATTGAGATGGTAAAATAAAAAGTGTCTTTCTCTTTTTCTTTGGCATTTTTGTCCTACCAGTGAATTTTGTTCTTTCTTGTGTATTCATGGTAGTGATTATCATTTTGGAGCTTCCAGATACAGGACTCCCTTGAGGATTTTGTGTAGGGCTGGTTGTGTGGTGGTGAACTTCCTCAGTTTTCATTTATCTTAGAAATACACTATTTCTCCCTCATTTCTGAAGGATAGGCTTGCTGGGTATAGTATTCTTTGCTGGCAATTTTTTCTATTCATATTTTGAATATATCATCCCATTCTCTTCTGGCTTGTAGGGTTTCTGATGAGAAGTCTGCCATTAGTCTGATGAGGACTCCCACTCCCTCATAGGTGATTTGATGCTTTTTTCTTGCTATTTTTAAGATTCTCTCTTTGTCTTTGAGCTTTGCCAGTCTGACTGTAATTTGTCTCAGAGAGGAAATTTTTGATTGAATCTGTTTGGGGTCTTTAAGCCTCCTGTATCTGAAGGTTCATGTCTCTTCTTATAGCTGGAAATATATACTTATTTCATTGAATAGGTTTTCAATGCCTTTTCCTTTCTCCTTCCCTTCAGGAATACCCATGATTCAGATGTTTGTACACTTAAGGTGATCTGCTAGCTCTCTTAGCAGATCTTCATTTTTTTTACATTCTTTTGTCTTTTGTCTTTTTTATTTATTTATTTATTTATTTTGGTCTGCCTGGGTTATTTCAGAAACACTATCTTCAAGATCAAAAATTCTTTCTTCTTCTTGTTCTAACCTGCGGCTTTTGGTTGCACTTTTTATTTCATTGAATGAATCCTTCAGCTCCAGGAGTTCTGCTATATTCCTTTCTAAGGTATTAATAGTTTTGTAAATTTCTTCCTTCAGATCCTGGACACTTTTTCTCATTTTATTATGCTGTCTAACTGAGTCTTCTTGTATCTCATTGAGGTTCTTTAAGATCATTGCTCAGAGTTCCTTTTCAGTCATTTCAAGGGCTTCCTGCTGTATAGGGTCTGGTACTTGAGAATTATTGTATTCCTTTGTTGGTGTCCTATTTTTTTTCACTTTTTCCTGTTTCTAGTATCTGTACATTGATGTCTGGTCATCTTGTAAAGCAATTGTTTCTTCTATTACTCTGAAGCAGGCTTTAAGGATACTTCCTCCTGTAGATGTGTTTTATATTGACCGTTGAGTAGAGTGTTTTAGTATTGCTTCCTGGCAGATGCAGTAGAGTAGTCTCTGTGTAGGTACTCTGGCCATATTCAGCTCCAATGTTGGGTGCATACATATTTATGACTGCTATGTCTTCTTGCTGGATAGATTTCTTTACCATTATGTAATGTCCTCCTTTGTCTCTTTTTATGGTTTTTGGTTTAAAGTCTATTTATCCAATATAAGAATAGCTACTACTGCTCATTTTTGGTTTTATTTGCTTGGTATGTCTTTCTCCATCCCATCACTGTGTGTGTGAGAGAGAGAGAGAGAGAGTGTGTGTGCGTGTGTGTGTGTGTGTGTGTGTGTGGTAGTCTCTGTGTAGGTACTCTGGCCATATTCAGTATTGGAATTGGGTGTGAGTTCCTCCATGGTGTAGTCACTGTGGCCCTTAGTGATTCCTTGATTAGGTTAGTAGCACTATGTTGGTTCCTCAATGACATGAACAAGCTCTCAAGTTCTCAGGAGAAGTGTCTCAGTGCCCTGTTGCTCTTTGGATGGGGTGGTTGACCCTCGGTGGGATTGTTGCACTCCAGCTAGTGTCCTGTGACCTTGATGGGTACCTGAGTTATAGTGGAGCTCCTCAATTTGAATGGTGACCCTGAGTGAGTTATCTCTTACCTCTTTTCTCCAGTCAGAGAGTCTCCTCCTGGATCCTGACTTCCCCTGGTTGGGCAATGGGTTGGTGGTAATTGGGAATTTTCCTCCTTACTCTATTTGGCTCTCCTGGGTTTCTGCACTCTCAGGGGGTTCTGCAAGTGTCTCTCCCTGGATCAAGGCAGTTGTGTGGACTGTGCACATGCCTCTCACCTCTAGGTATGCTTCCACATGTGTCAACATAATTCCCCCTGTGGGTTGGGCCACTGGGTTACATGTCTGTGCTCACTCACCTCTTTCCCTGGGCTCCACTGGTGACTCTTCTGTCAATGCTGTTGAGTGTTCAATAGGCGGTATTGGCTGCTGCTGTGGCAGTGAGCCATCTGCTATGGTGGTAGTTTTGGTGGACTTCTCATGCTGCACCAGTGTCTGTGCCAAGGTCACAAGAGCACTGCTGCCATCAGTGGGTGGGGGCTTCCCATGTCCAGCGAGGTCCCCAGGCATACTGCTCTCATTTGATTTTAATAAACAACTAGCATGGGTACTTTTATTATACAAATAAACATTACTTATTTTTCTATTTTAATTTTATTTGTTTTCATTGTACATGTTTATGGAGTACAGTTTGTTGTTTAAATAATGCAAATATTGTATACTGATCCAATCAGAATAGTTAGCATATCCACCACCTAAACATTTATCATTTCTTTATGGTTATAACATTCAAGATCCTCTTTTCTGGCTATCTTGAAATATACAATACTATACTATTAGCTATTGTCACCCTAGAGCACCAGAACTTATTTTTTCTATCTACCTATAACTTTATAACTTTGAGTCCTGCTAATGTTACCCAAATTATAATTCTAAAAAGTTTATTAGACATTAGTTATAGTCAGAATTTGTTTTCTAGAGTTATAAAATCATTGCAATTTGAAATGAAGGAAAAGGTGGTCATGCTCAACATCAGAAGGTCTGGGATCTGACTGCCCACTGTTTTCTTCATTCAGCAGCCATGTATTGGCTCCTCCTGATTGCCTGGCACTGTCTGAGGGCCTATGACTGTGTCCTCACCATGAACAGTACACCATTTCCAGAGTTTTAGTATTGGCTTTGATGGCCAAGATGGTAAGTGATGTAGAAATACTGTTTAGCTAGTGGGTAGGAGAACTTTCACAAGGACATGAAATTGAACTAAAATTCAGGCCCTGAAAAGACTTGGGTTAATCCTCAAGGAAATTTGGTTAGTAGGTATTGGGACTTTTAAGAAAATCTGATCCAAAGTTGTTGACCCATCCTATGTGTTAGGTAAGGTTAACTAGGAGCTCCCAACATGAGAGGTGGGGGATAGGTGCCAGTGAGCATGCCAATCCCCAATGACTGGTAGTAGCTGCTTGCAGACAGAGTCCTGCTTCCACAGGAAAAATGTGCCATGATAGATTAGTGATACCTGCCATTGGCATGGGAAGAGGAATGATGGTATATATGCCACATAATTGCCATCTATGTTGTTTCCCCCAAAGGACGTATCAGTGAAGAGAGGTACCATGTTCAGGGGAAAGCCCAGTNACTCCCTCATAGGTGATTTGATGCTTTTTTCTTGCTATTTTTAAGATTCTCTCTTTGTCTTTGAGCTTTGCCAGTCTGACTGTAATTTGTCTCAGAGAGGAAATTTTTGATTGAATCTGTTTGGGGTCTTTAAGCCTCCTGTATCTGAAGGTTCATGTCTCTTCTTATAGCTGGAAATATATACTTATTTCATTGAATAGGTTTTCAATGCCTTTTCCTTTCTCCTTCCCTTCAGGAATACCCATGATTCAGATGTTTGTACACTTAAGGTGATCTGCTAGCTCTCTTAGCAGATCTTCATGTTTTTTACATTCTTTTGTCTTTTGTCTTTTTTATTTATTTATTTATTTATTTTGGTCTGCCTGGGTTATTTCAGAAACACTATCTTCAAGATCAAAAATTCTTTCTTCTTCTTGTTCTAACCTGCGGCTTTTGGTTGCACTTTTTATTTCATTGAATGAATCCTTCAGCTCCAGGAGTTCTGCTATATTCCTTTCTAAGGTATTAATAGTTTTGTAAATTTCTTCCTTCAGATCCTGGACACTTTTTCTCATTTTATTATGCTGTCTAACTGAGTCTTCTTGTATCTCATTGAGGTTCTTTAAGATCATTGCTCAGAGTTCCTTTTCAGTCATTTCAAGGGCTTCCTGCTGTATAGGGTCTGGTACTTGAGAATTATTGTATTCCTTTGTTGGTGTCCTATTTTTTTTCACTTTTTCCTGTTTCTAGTATCTGTACATTGATGTCTGGTCATCTTGTAAAGCAATTGTTTCTTCTATTACTCTGAAGCAGGCTTTAAGGATACTTCCTCCTGTAGATGTGTTTTATATTGACCGTTGAGTAGAGTGTTTTAGTATTGCTTCCTGGCAGATGCAGTAGAGTAGTCTCTGTGTAGGTACTCTGGCCATATTCAGTATTGGAATTGGGTGTGAGTTCCTCCATGGTGTAGTCACTGTGGCCCTTAGTGATTCCTTGATTAGGTTAGTAGCACTATGTTGGTTCCTCAATGACATGAACAAGCTCTCAAGTTCTCAGGAGAAGTGTCTCAGTGCCCTGTTGCTCTTTGGATGGGGTGGTTGACCCTCGGTGGGATTGTTGCACTCCAGCTAGTGTCCTGTGACCTTGATGGGTACCTGAGTTATAGTGGAGCTCCTCAATTTGAATGGTGACCCTGAGTGAGTTATCTCTTACCTCTTTTCTCCAGTCAGAGAGTCTCCTCCTGGATCCTGACTTCCCCTGGTTGGGCAATGGGTTGGTGGTAATTGGGAATTTTCCTCCTTACTCTATTTGGCTCTCCTGGGTTTCTGCACTCTCAGGGGGTTCTGCAAGTGTCTCTCCCTGGATCAAGGCAGTTGTGTGGACTGTGCACATGCCTCTCACCTCTAGGTATGCTTCCACATGTGTCAACATAATTCCCCCTGTGGGTTGGGCCACTGGGTTACATGTCTGTGCTCACTCACCTCTTTCCCTGGGCTCCACTGGTGACTCTTCTGTCAATGCTGTTGAGTGTTCAATAGGCGGTATTGGCTGCTGCTGTGGCAGTGAGCCATCTGCTATGGTGGTAGTTTTGGTGGACTTCTCATGCTGCACCAGTGTCTGTGCCAAGGTCACAAGAGCACTGCTGCCATCAGTGGGTGGGGGCTTCCCATGTCCAGCGAGGTCCCCAGGCATACTGCTCTCATTTGATTTTAATAAACAACTAGCATGGGTACTTTTATTATACAAATAAACATTACTTATTTTTCTATTTTAATTTTATTTGTTTTCATTGTACATGTTTATGGAGTACAGTTTGTTGTTTAAATAATGCAAATATTGTATACTGATCCAATCAGAATAGTTAGCATATCCACCACCTAAACATTTATCATTTCTTTATGGTTATAACATTCAAGATCCTCTTTTCTGGCTATCTTGAAATATACAATACTATACTATTAGCTATTGTCACCCTAGAGCACCAGAACTTACTTTTTCTATCTACCTATAACTTTATAACTTTGAGTCCTGCTAATGTTACCCAAATTATAATTCTAAAAAGTTTATTAGACATTAGTTATAGTCAGAATTTGTTTTCTAGAGTTATAAAATCATTGCAATTTGAAATGAAGGAAAAGGTGGTCATGCTCAACATCAGAAGGTCTGGGATCTGACTGCCCACTGTTTTCTTCATTCAGCAGCCATGTATTGGCTCCTCCTGATTGCCTGGCACTGTCTGAGGGCCTATGACTGTGTCCTCACCATGAACAGTACACCATTTCCAGAGTTTTAGTATTGGCTTTGATGGCCAAGATGGTAAGTGATGTAGAAATACTGTTTAGCTAGTGGGTAGGAGAACTTTCACAAGGACATGAAATTGAACTAAAATTCAGGCCCTGAAAAGACTTGGGTTAATCCTCAAGGAAATTTGGTTAGTAGGTATTGGGACTTTTAAGAAAATCTGATCCAAAGTTGTTGACCCATCCTATGTGTTAGGTAAGGTTAACTAGGAGCTCCCAACATGAGAGGTGGGGGATAGGTGCCAGTGAGCATGCCAATCCCCAATGACTGGTAGTAGCTGCTTGCAGACAGAGTCCTGCTTCCACAGGAAAAATGTGCCATGATAGATTAGTGATACCTGCCATTGGCATGGGAAGAGGAATGATGGTATATATGCCACATAATTGCCATCTATGTTGTTTCCCCCAAAGGACGTATCAGTGAAGAGAGGTACCATGTTCAGGGGAAAGCCCAGTGGATTTCTGGAAACCTTAGGAATGTGAGGGGTATAGCAAATGAGCAGAAAGGAAGATATTGCCTGGGGAAACCCAAGAACCATTTCAGATCTCCCTTGGGCTTATTGGCTCCAAACTACCAAGTGACTGCCCAGTTTTTGCAGAGTCAGAGCACTTTGGGCTGTTTTAATTGTCTGAGCTTTGTGGCAGTGGTGAGTGACAGGTTCCCCTTTAAAGATAATAAATGGTTCACCATTACTTTACTTTGGAAAGCACTCTTCTGCCCTGGGATGCTGTAATAAAATAACTGGCCACAGAAAAGAAAAGGCCTGGGGATTTATGAGGTGTCCCAGTTTTCCACCATCTGGGAGAAATACGGCAGGACGTTGGTATGGCAGTGTAGTAACCGGAGTTAATCTGTCATTGCTGCTGCTCTAAACCCCCTCTTTCCCTCTGCTTAAAGCTATCACAGGGATTTGTCTCTGGCCTTCACAAAGACTTGCCAGAAATCATTTTTTTAACATGTAACTCTAGAAATACAATCTAGCTGACCTTCAGTTTACTGCACTGAAGGGGACATTTTCCAGGTCTGAGAGATTTTTAAATCCACTAGGGATAAGACAGATGAGGCATAGTCTCTTCCTCTAAAGGGCTCAAGGTCCTACTGGAGAGACGAGTGGTGAATAAATAATTTCAGTGCACTCTGAGAAGTGTGATTGTTACAGCAATGGGGTGAGAACAGAAATGTATTTTTATGTGCAAAATACCAGTGGTGTGCTTAGTAGTCACTTTGTTCTCCCTGCCACCATGTTATATTGATAGTCCTTACTCATAATAGCACCTATTGGGATCCACTGTTAATATTTGTTTACACACCAACTTTCCCCTACATGCCCTTGAGTTTCTCAAGGGCAGACACTGGGTCTCCTTCTCTGTGCTGCCAGCACCTCACCCAGTGATTAGCATATATTAGGTGCTTGATAAATGTTAGCTGAGCCAATCCAGGACTGACTGTACTCCTGAAGCTTCTAATGCAATATCAGGAATTAACAACTTATTAGATAAAATTTAGAAAATCAACACAATTATTCCCAGGATATTCTCTTGATAATTCAGATGAATTTATATGGAAGTTAAAATGCAACTTCTCAGCTAAGAATGGGCTACTTAAAATATCACACTGTTATTCCAATGTGTGCAAAAGGATGAAAGCATTTGGAGAAGGCTGGCAAGGACCACCTTTCCTTGTATAGATCAGAGTTGTGACCCGTGGGCTCTGGAGTCCACCCGTGTGGCCACCTCTACTACCCAGTCCGTCGGCTGAGGCGCATGCACCACCAATTTTGCTTGGGTTGCTCTCTCCTTCCCGAGTGACTTACTGAAGCAGTTGTTCGGCTTTCCTCTGAGTCCAGCAGTCTTGTCTGATGGCAGAGCTAGTTTATGGGAACCAGACCTTGCTGTCCCCGCTCCATTTCCCCTGTGGTCTTGCCTGAGC
>NW_007744353.1:0-230 GCF_000696425.1 Galeopterus variegatus
CCCTGGCATTATAACCCCTTTAGAGAACTGAGCAGCTCACCTGACTTTCAGTGAAGACTTGTGAGTCTTCTGTTGATGTCGGCACTGATGCCACATCTGGGCATGGGAAGCTTCATGGTATTTTCATTTGTTATCCTCAAGGACGTCAGGGGTTTGAATAATGTGGCCGTCCTCCATCCACAGGCCTCCAGGACGTGCTGTGGTTTTATTCTCTGAAACCACAGGGGTGC
>NW_007744353.1:1093-3242 GCF_000696425.1 Galeopterus variegatus
AAAACAGGAAATTAAAGTCTCTGGAAATTGTCCTCAGGGCATTAAGCAAAGGAAGGCGCACGTGTTCACCATAACTACTAAATCCTGGAGAGAACAGAAAGAGAGAGAGATTGTGATGCCCGAGTCTCTGCCTGTTCCCTCCATTCCTCCCCCAGCTGAGCTTGACAGAAGCTCCATTTCAGGGCCAGTGGCCAGGAAGACGGCGCCTTTAGCCCCCCCAGTCCATATACACTGTGTGAGGAGGGGCATGCTGCAAGCGCTTTCCAGCCCTAAAGATTCCATGTTGCAGAAGCTCAGTTCTCAGTGAGTGTGACTAAGAGGCTGGGGCTTGCTCTTACACCCAGCCCCACACACAGGACAGATGCTCCACCCAGGCATGGCAGGCTGGGAATATCGGAGCCCTAGATCAGGCTCATAGAGGTGAAGTTCAGCACAGGAGGAGGCAGGCCAAGAAGACAGGAAGCCATTGCCACTGGAGTAATGCCTTGAGATCCTTCCCAGAAGGAAGGACAGTCTGCAAGAATGCAGACCTCTAAAGCTCTCCCCAGAAGAACTAACTTCATTTGAAACAACATGTTCAAGCCTACGGGTGCTCCTGAAAATAAGGAAGATTTTGGTGGTAAGCGATTAAAAAGCTCATAGCTCCACCAGATTACCAAGCTAACCATAGGCTTGGTAGTTTACCAAAGAGTTCCAAGAAAAGAGACAGCTAAGAAGATCCCTCCTTGGGTTAGAATAAATCTCAAAGACTGGCTCAAAAACTGCTGCCTCCTGGATTTAATTATATCAAATTGTGGAGCAGTTTATGCACCAGGGCACAGTGTGTGTATGCATGTGTGGGGGGACATAATTGACCAGCAATGAGCAAAGCAGGACAGCTGTGCATGATGCCAGAGGTAAACAGTTTAGTGGAGAGATGGAGAAAAGAGACATTTAGCCCTGCTATAACTACTACCATCCCAAACCTGCACCTGCTGAGGAGTGATATCAGAAACTTCACACTGTGTGAAAATATATTTCATGAAAATAGTCTAGTTACATCACTAAAATTAAGCAAAAAAGAAAGAAAGAAAAACAATATGCCCAAGGGGTGATGGTGGGGGATCAGCATCTACAGGTGCTACTAAAATGTCCACTTTTTAAAAAAATCATGAAACATGAAAAAAAAAAAAAGAATCCCAGATACATGTATGTGACCCATACACAGGGGGAAAGCAAGCCATAGTAATTGTCTGTGAGAGGGGCCACATGTTGGATTTAACAGAATAATACCTCAAAGCATCTAGTATAAGTATATCCAAAGAACTAAAGGAAAATATGCTTAAGGAGGTAAAGGGATCTATGATGACAATAATTCATCACATAAAGAATATAAATAAATAGATATTCATTATAGAAAATAACCAATAACCAAATAGAGATTCTGAATGAGGAAAGTACAATAAATAAAAAAAATACTAAAGATCTCAAGAGTGTCCAGTTTTCCCAGCACCATTTACTGAAGTGTTGTCTTTTCTACAATATATATTCATTGCTCCTTTGTGGAAAATTAGTTGGCTGTATATAAATAGATTTATTTCTGGTTTTCTGTTCTGTTCTATTGGTCCATGTGTCTGTTTTTATGCCTGTTCCATGCTGTTTGGGTTACTATAGTTTTGTAGTATATTTTGAAGGCAGGTAGTGTTATGCCTCTGGCCTTGTTCTTTTTGCTCAGAATTGCTTTGGCTAATTGGGGTCTTTTGTGGTCCCGAGAGTAGAATTAACTTGGCAGAAGAGAGCCTCAGTAAAATTGAAGACAGATCTAAAGAGATTAGGCAATACAAGGAACTGAGAGAATAAGAAATGAAGAAAATAGAAAGAACCCCAGAGAAATGTGAGACCATTAAGAGCACCAAAATATGTATATTGGGAGTACCAGAGGTAAGGAGAGAAAGGAAAATAAAAACTGTTAGAAGACAAAATGGATGAAAACATCTCAAAACTTAGTTTTAAAAGGTTAATTTATGCAACAAAGAAACTCCACAAGCTTAAGTTGGGATAAAGGCAAAGAGATCTACATCCAGACATGTCACAGTAAAAATGCTGAAAAAAAAAGACTAAGACAAATCTTGAAAGCAGTGAGAGAGAAATGACTTGTCACATACAAGGG
>NW_007744353.1:4901-5918 GCF_000696425.1 Galeopterus variegatus
TAATATGCTAACGACTCTAATGGATAAAGTAGACAGCATGTAAGAACAGATGGGCAATGGAAGCAGAAAGATAGAAATTCTAAGAAAGAACCAAAAAGAAATGGTACAGATCAAAAACACTGTAACAGAAATGAAGAATACCTTGGATGGGCTCATTAGTAGACTGGACATAACTAAGGAAAAAATATCTCTGAGCTTGCAAAGGTTGGAGGAGTTTGGAAGACTCAGAAGAAGACAAGAAGATGAGGGAAAGTTTGGAATGTCTTGGAGACTGGTTACATGGTGGTGAGCAGAATGCCCACAGAAATATTGACTGTAAAGACTGTTCTAAAGAGGTCTCAGAAATAAAAAGGAATTTCCACTAACAATGTATGAGAGTTCCTTTTTCTCCGCTACATTGTTGGTGGGAATGCAAAATGGTGCAACCCCTATGGAAAATGGTTTGGAGGTTCCNATTCTCATGCTTTTATTGAAAAAATTTCTCCTCATGAAAGGAAAAAGGAATAATTTTGAAATATGTCAGAGCACTCTGTTCTCCTTAACAAGGCCTGTTCTCAGGAGAAAATATTCAACTAGAGCCTAAAGTGCTGGAGTTTTGTCAGAGCCTAACTTCTCTGAGAGAAGAGAAATACCCTCCAGCCCACTCTAGCCATCCTGTCCCACCAAAGGTGGGGAAACTGAGAAACACAGTGCCAGGGGCACAGGCTCACTGAAAGACTGAGGCCTAATCAAAAGGCTGCAGAATGCTCCCCTCCCCCACTCCGTTCCACTAGATTACTAACAGTCTATTAAAAGCAGTTCCCTTTTACAAGGCACATCATCTCCCACTAACAAGAAAAAATCACAAAGCATATTAAAAAGCAAAAGACACAGTTTGAAGGAACAGAGCAAGCATCAGTACCAGACATAATAAGGATGTTGCAATTATCACACCAAGAATTTGAAACAGCAATGATTAATATGCTAACGACTCTAATGGATAAAGTAGACAGCATGTAAGAACAGATGGGCAATGGA
>NW_007744353.1:7019-11152 GCF_000696425.1 Galeopterus variegatus
ATATATATATATGCATGATTATACATTTTTCTATATAAGAAAATGAATGACAGCAATGAAACAAGGGATGGAAGGAAATAATTACAATTATTTTGTTATAAGGTACTCATATTACCCATGAAGGGGTATAGTGTTATTTTAAAGTGGGCCTGGTTTAGTTGTAAATGTATATTGTAAACTCCAAGACAACCACTTAAAACAAATATTTTTTAGAAATGTATAACTGATTTGCTAGGAAAAAAGAGAAAAAAGAATCATATAAATTCTCAATTAAAATCATAAAAGGCAGGAAAAAGTGGAATTCAAAAATAGAAAAATAGAAATAAAAAGCAAGTGCAACACATAGAAAATAGTAACAATATATTAATTTAGCTATATCAATAATTAATTTCTTTTTTTTTTTTTTTGTCTTTTTGTCTTTTTCCGTGTCCGGCAACGGATCGCAACCCTCAGTGTTGCCCCCGTACCAGACCGGGGACCGGCAATGGGATTGCAACCCTCGGCGCTGCTCCCGTGCCTCACTCAGCCAGTGAGCAGGAACCGGTCTGCACGTGGGATCTGAACCCTTGGGTGGGAGCGCCGCCACGCTTCCCAAGCGGCGCACTATCCAGTGCGCCACCGGGCCGGCCCTCAATAATTAATTTCAATATTATTGATCTAAATACACTATTAAGAGACAGAGATTGTAAGAGGGGATTAAAAATCAAAACCCAAATAAGTTGTCTACAAAAAGCCTACTTTGAATATAAACACACATATAAATTAAACATAAATGTATGAAGAAAAGTATACCATGCTAACACTGAACAAAATAATGCCATAGTAGCTATATTAATTTCAGACAGAGCAGATGTCAAAGCAAAGATGCTTCTCAGGAATAAAGAAGGGAAATGTATAGTGATAAAGGGAGTCAATTCTCCAAGAACATATAGCAATCCTTAACAAGTATGCACCAAACAACAGAGTGTCAGAATATGAGGCAAAAACTGGTAGAACTGCAGGAAGAAATATATAAATCCACTGTATTAGTCTGTTTCTGTTACTTGTAACAAAATACCAGGAACTGGGTAGTTTATAAGAAAAGAAAATTTATTGCTTACAGTCTCAGAGGTTGAGGAGTCCAAAGTTTAGGAAACACAACTGGTGAAGGCCTTGGTGGTAATAGTAATGCAGGGGTCTCACAAGGCAGGATGGTGGAAGCAGAAAGAGAGATAGCTCCTCATGTGCTCTCCCTTGAAAGCCCTCAGAACCATGCCCACAATTCCAAGAATGGATCAATTCATTCATGAGGGTACAGTCATCACAATCAAATCACCTCTTCAATGCCCCACATTTTGAATACCACAGTAGAATTTCCCACCCTCTTAATACTGTCACAGTGGGGGTCAACTTTTGGGGAAACATTCAACCCAAGGCATCCACTATTATATTTTGAAACTTCAACATCCCTCTATCAAAAATGGACAGATGCAGGAGACAGAAAAGCAGTAAGGGCAAAGTTAAATTCAGCAACATCATCAGTCAACTGGATACAGTTGACATCTATAGAGTATTGTAACCAACAACAAAAAAATACATGTCCTCAGATTCCACGGAACACTCACCATAATAGACCACATTATGGGCCATAAAACATGCTTTAACAAATAAAAGAATAGAGATTATACAGTGTCTGTTCTCAAATCACAACAGAATTAAAGTAGAAATCAATAACAGAAAGATAACTGGAAAATTCCGAAATACATGAAGATTAAGCAACACACTTCTAAGTAACACATGAGTCAAAGAATAAATCTCAAGAGAAAATTTTAAATATTTTGAAATAAATGAAAATAAATCACAACTTATCCAAACTCGTTAGATGCAGTGAAAGTACTGTATAGAGGGTAATTTATAGCACTGAATGCATACCTTAGAAAATAAAAAAATCTGGGCCAGCCCGGTGGCGCACTGTAGCAGCGGCGCTCCCACCGCGGGATCGGATCCCACATACAGACCGGTTCCCGCTCACTGGCTGAGCGAGGTGCGGGCGCAACACCGAGGGTTGCGATCCCGTTGCCGGTCCTGGTCCGGTACGGGCACAACACTGAGGGTTGCGATCCGTTGCCGGACACGAAAAAAGACAAAAAGGAAAAAAAAAAAAAAAAGAAAGAAAATAAAAAAATCTGAAGGCAATAATCTAAATTTCCACCTTAGGCAACTAGAAAAAGAATAGCAATTTAAATCCAAAGCAATCAAAAGAAAAGAAATAATAAAAATTTGAGCAGAAATTAATGAAATTGAAAATAGGAAATTAATGGAAAATGTTTAAGAAAACCAAAAGCAAGTGCTTTGAAAATATCAATCAAATCGATAAGCCTTTGGCCAGACTAAGAAAAAGAGGACACAAATTACTAATATCAGAAATGAAAGAGGGACAACATTACAAAGCCCATGGACATTAAAAGGATTGCAAAGGAACACTATAAACAACTCTATGTCCACAAATTTGAGAACCTGGATGAAATGGACCAATTTATTAAGAGACCTTTTGCCAAAACTCACATAATCTGAATTATAGATATTGAATCAATAATTGATAATCTTCCAAAACAGAAAGCACCAAGCCCAGGTGGGTTCACTGATGAATTCTACCAAACATTTAAGGAAGAAATTATACTAATTATTTGCAATCTCATTTAGAGGATGGAAGCATTTTATAAAGCCAGCATCACCCTAATATCAAAACCAGACAAAGATATCATAAGAAATGAAAACTATAGGGCAATATCCCTTACAAACATAATTGTAAAAAATTCAGGAAAATATTAGCAAGTTGTATTCAATAATGTATAAAAAGAATTATATGCCAAGGTATGCAAGACTGGATCAATATTCAACAATCAACTATTGTAATCCATCATGTCAACAAATTATTAAAGAAAAATCACATAATCATAACAATAGATGCAGAAAAAGCATTTAACAAAATCCAATTCATAATAAAAATTCTCAGTAAACTGGAAATAGAGGGGAACTTCCTCAACTTAAAGAATATCTACAAAGTGCCTACAACTAACACCACACTTACCAGAGAGAATCTCAAAGCTTTCCCACTAAGATCAGGAACAAACCAAGGATGTCCCCTCTCACCATTCCTTTTCAGCATCTTACTGGAAGTCCCAGCTAATGCAATAAGAGAAAACATGACCAAAAAACAAAAGAAGGAAAGAAAAGAAAAGGTATACAGATTAGGAAGGAAGAAATCAAGTTGCCTTTGTTTGTAGATGACTTGATCATCTATGTAGAGACTTTGAAAGAATCAACAAAAAAATCTTCTGAAACTAAAAAGTGATTAAAACAAGATTGCGAATTTCAAGGTTAGTATACAAGTCAATTGCTTTTCTATATACCAGCAATGAACAAGTGGAATTCTGAAATTAAAAACACAATACCATTTATATTAGCACCTTCAAAAAGTGAAATACTCAGGTATAAACCTAACAAAATATGTACAAGATTTATGTACGTAAACTATAAAATTCCATTGAAAGAAACCAAAGAAGAACTAAACAAATGAAGAGATATACCATGTTCATGGCTAGTAAGACTCAGTATTGTCAAGATGTCAGTCCTTTCCAACTGACCTATAGATTCAATGCAATTCCAATGAAAATCCCAGCAATGTATTTTGTGGATATCAACAAATTATTTCTAAAGTTTATATGAAAATGAAAAAGACCCAGAATAGCCAATACAATATTGAAGAACAAACTTGTAGGACTGACATTACAATTTTTCAAGACATACTATAATGCTACATTAATTAAGACAATGTGGTATTAGTAAAAGGACAAATAGATTAGCATAACAGAATAGAGATTCCAGAAATAGACCCACTTAAATACAGTCAACAGATCTTTGACAAAGGAGCAAAGGCAATACAATGGAGCAAAGATAGTCTTTTCAACACGTGGAGCTAGAGTAACTGGACATCTATATGCAAAAAACAAAAGGAATCTAGACACAGACATTACACCCTTCACAAAAAAATAACTTAAAATGGATCACAGACCTAAATGTTCTATGGAGAAGTAGAAAACTCCTAGAAAATAATATAAGAGAAGGCCTTGGGTATGTGATATCTTTTTTAC
>NW_007744353.1:16378-16832 GCF_000696425.1 Galeopterus variegatus
GGAAATTCACAAACATGTAGACATTAAACAGCACACTCTTAGATAACCAATGTATCAAAAATAAATCACAAAGAAAGTTACAGAATACTTTGAGATAAATAAAAAAAAATGAAGAACATGATACCAAAACTTATGCTCTTCAGGTAAATCAGTGCTTAGAGGAAAATTCATAGCTGTAAACATCTACATTAAAAAACTAATCTCAAATCAATAGCCTAACCTCTCACCATAAAACACTGGGGGAAAAATAAATAAATAAACTAAACTCCAAGAAAGCAGAAGGAAAGAAATAAGAGTAGAAATTAATGAAACAGAGGACAGAAAAAATAGAGGAAAATCAACAAAACAAAAAGTTAGTTCTGGGAAAAGATCAACACAATTGACTAACTTTTGGTTATTACTGACCAAGAAAAAGCTAGAAAAGACTCGTATCAAGAAAACCAATAATGAAAGA
>NW_007744354.1:0-276 GCF_000696425.1 Galeopterus variegatus
TTTTTGGTGGCTATTATAAATGGGCAGGCTTTCTTGACTTCTCTTTCTGCATGTTCACTATTGAAGAAAAGAAATGCTACTGATTTTTTTTGTGTCGATTTTGTATTTTGTATCCTGCTACTGCACTGAAATCATTTATCAACTGCAAGAGTTTTGTTGTAGAGGCTTTGGGCTGTTCGATATATAGGATCATGTCATCTGCAAAGAGGGATAGTTTGACTTCTTCTTTTCCAATCTGGATGCCCTTTATTTCCTTCTCTTCTCTGATTTCTCTGG
>NW_007744354.1:1898-3359 GCF_000696425.1 Galeopterus variegatus
TCAGCCAGTGAGCTGCCGGTCTGTATGTGGGATCTGAACCCTTGGCGGGAGCGCCACTGCACTCCCAAGCGGCGCACTGTAGCAGTGCGCCACCAGGCCAGCCCGTTTTTCTAGTTCTTTAAGGTGAAGTGTTAAGTTGTTCACTTGCCATCTATCCATTCTTCTGAGGTGTGCATTTAATGCAATAAATTTCCCCCTTAATACTGCTTTGGCAGTATCCCACAGGTTTTGGTATGATGTATCACTATTTTCATTAGTTTCAATAAATTTTTAGGTTTCCTGCTTGATTTCTTCTTGGACCCATATGTCTTTAAGTAGAATGTTGTTTAATTTCCATGTGTTTGTATAGTTTCTAGAGTTTCGTTTGTTATTGATTTCTAGTTTTAATCCATTGTGGTCTTAGAAAATACATGGGATAATTCCAATTTTTTTGAATTTGTTGAGACTTGATTTGTGTCCTAATATGTGATCTATCCTGGAGAATGATCCATGTGCTGATGAGAAGAATGAATATTCTGAGGTTGTTGGATGGAATGGTCTGTAGATATCTTCCAAGTCTGATTGGTCTAGAGTATTGTTCAGATCTTGTGTTTCTCTGCTGATTCCTTGCCTAGATGATCTGTCCAATATTTACAGTGGGGTATTCAGGTCCCCTGCTATTATGGTATTAGTGTCTATTTCCTTCTTTAGGTCTAATAGAGTTTGTTTTATATATCTGTCTGCTCCACCATTGGGTGCGTACATACTTATGATTGTTATGTCTTCTTGATGCATCAGTCCTTTTATTATTATGTAGTGACCCTCATTGTCTCTTTTTATGGTTTTTAGTTTAAAGTCTATTTTGTCTGATATGAGAATAGCTACTCCAGCTCGTTTTTCTTTTCTGTTTGCATGGTAAATCTTTTTCCATCCTTTCACTCTTAGTCTATGTGAGTCTTTATGGGTGAGGTGGGTCTCTTGTAGGCAGCATATAGTTGGGTCCTCCTTTCTAATCCAGTCAGCCAGTCTGTGTCTTTTGATTGGGGAATTTAAGCCTTTTACATTAAGAGTTGTTATTAAAAGGTGTTGATTTATTCCTATCATTTTATTGGTTGTTTGGTTGTCTTAGTGTCTTTTGTTCCTTGCTTTCTGCTTTGCTGTTTGTTTTCTGTGTTTGTTGGTTCCTTAGGATGTAGATCGCCTTTCTGTTTGTTTGTTTTCTTTTCATGATTGTCATTTTTAATATACTAGTGTGTTTTGATTTTACTTGGGTTTTTATGGCAATGGTAGTTATTTCTCAGGAACCAAACTAGTACTCCCTTGAGAATTTCTTGTAAGGGTGGTCGTGTGGTGGTGAACTCCTGCAGATCTTTTGGTGGTGTACTTACTTGGTTTTTTGTATTCCTGGTATCTTTTTTTTGATGTTTATTCATTTTGGCAGGGGGTTTCACAGTGCACAGGTTTGACCCTGATTGACTATCT
>NW_007744354.1:4317-16830 GCF_000696425.1 Galeopterus variegatus
TTGCCTTGGGTCTTGGGCCTCTCCGGGGAGCCTCCTCTCTGGTCAGCTTGGACTCTACTGGGCTGCTGGATCTCAGGATGGTACCACAGGGTGTGTGATCTCTTTTGAGCTTCCACTTCCCACGTAGAACATCTCTCTGTTCCGTGCGCTCTCGCCCTGGGTGCTGGTTTACGCAGTGGCGGCCGCACAGGGTATGTGTTTTCTGCCGAGTATCCACCTCCCTATCCAGACGTTTTCCTGCTCTGTGTGCACTAGGTGGGGTTGTTGGACCTTGCAGAGGTGGCCCACAGGGTGTGTGTTTTCTGCCGAGTCTCCGCCTACTTAGGCGGACGCCTCCCCCCTCTGTGCGCTCAATACTGGGCTGGGGCGTGTCTTCCGCAACCCTTCTCTATCAGCCGTGACTTCAAGCCCCTGCTCGGCACTGCCCCGCCCAGGAAGACTTTCAGGTTTCTACTAGGCGCAGACTGCCAGTTGCTCTGGGTGCCTTTGTAGCACTGAATAGGGCTTTCTCTGGACTTCTCACCTTCCTCCTGGTATTGCGGTTATTTGTGTAGTTGCCTTGTCTCCCAGAACCAGGGCGTGAGCTCCTCGGGGGAGGAGCCCACAGCACACAGTTCCTCCTTGAATCCCCCCGGCACAGACCGACTCCGGCGCCCGCCCGCAGTTAGCTCTCTGGCAGGTTCAAGCGAGCTCGGGAGTGCTCCGGCCACACCTCTCCCAACCAGAAATCAGTTAGGGGTTCTTCCGAACTGATGGCCACAGAGATGGCATCTGCCTCCCGGAAACAGGAAATTTACCTGAGGCTGGAGCCCAGGGTGCGGTGGAGTGACAATTGGGCCGGCCTCCTCTTCCCTGCCCTCCCGACGCTGGCTGGGGGCTCCCCACGGCCCCAGCCCCCAGCCCCGCCAGAGATCCATGGGGGGAGTGGGATGGGAGGCCGGTTCGCAGGCCCCAGAAGGCCCCGCGCCGGGGCAAGCAAGTGGCAGGGCTCAGTGAGGAGCTGCACCGAACGAGGAGGACAGGCCTGGCTGAGCTGGCCGGCTCCACCCCCACCTGAGAAAATGGAGGCAGCCCTGGTGCCGGTGATTGGCCTGGTGTGGCCGGCGGAAGCCGGGTGGGCGTCTGCCCTGCAAGCAGGGCCAGGCTGGGGGTCACTCAGAGAGCTGGGCCGGCCGGGCGGCTTCCTCTCTGTTTCCGTGTCATCGCCATCGCCTCGGGCTGTTCACTCGGTCCCGTGGCGTGGCTCGGGCACTCTCAGGAATCTTCTTTTGTTTCGGCCCTAAACCTCGAATCTGTAGTTGCTTTTTTATCATTGTAGATTAGTTGATCAACGACTTATTCATTTTTTGTTGCTCTTGGAAATGCAAATAGCACTCTAGCAGCACAGCGCACACTTCTCAGGCTCGCGCTGTCTTCTGGCGCCCCTGCTCCAGAGCCGTCACCATCTTGGTCCCTTGTCAGACATTTCAAGAGCTTCTTGTTCTATAGGCTCTAGAGCTTGAGAGTTATTACCCTTTTGTGGGGTACTTTCTTGATTTTTCATGTTTCTGGTATCTTTCCTTTGATGTTTATTCACTGTGGCAGGGTGTTTCACAGTCCACAGTTTTGACACTATTGTCTGGCTAGGATGTTGCCAATTTCGTATGGCTGTCTCAGTGTCTGCTCGGTTGGCCACTAGTGCCTCGGGTGCATGGTCACATCAGATCTTGGGCCTCTCAGGGGAGGCGCCTCTCTGGTCAGCATGCACTCGGCTGGGCTGGGGATCTAGTCAGGCAGTGGTGGCAAGGCCCACCTGCTGGGTCACGCACTGGCACCACAGGGCGTGTGGTCCCCGCAGATCTTGGCTCCTTTCTGATCAGCACGCACTCAGCGGGGCAAAGACTTATTCATTTCTTTTTGCTCTTGGAAACGCAAATAGCACTCTGGCTGCACAGCTTCAAGGATATAGAATCCAACCACAGAATCTCATTAGTACTCTGGAGGTGGGAGCAGCCTCTGGAAGATGATGGGATTTTTAGTCAAATGGGCATGGTTTTAAATTCTGCCCCTGACACTGAGTCTCTGTATACTTATTTGTAAATGGATAAACAAATACTTAACTCTTATGGTTGTTGTAAACATGAAACATGAAAGTAATTGCAGAGCTTAGTATGCCTGGCAAATAACATGTGCTAACAAACAGTAGTTATTTTTAATGAAGATTGGTTCTTTTATTATCTTACCCTGATAATACTCCATTTTTAGATTCAGCATAGTATAAAAGTTAAAAACATTTGCATTGAGGTAAAAAGGAACTACGTGTAACAATCTTTGCATCATACTTTTTATCATCTGTAAAACAGATATGTTGAGAGGTTGTTGTGACCATCAAATGGGATAATGTATGAACTGTGTTCAACATATTCTCCAGCATGTAGTTAGCTCTTGATAAATAATGGCTAAACCTACAAGACCTGGATTCTGGCTCAAGTTCTTGCACTGATCACCATGTTAACTTTGAGCAAGTCACTCAGACTTTCTGAATGTTATTTTAAAAAATGAGCATGAAAGAACCTGTTCTGTTAATGTTTTAGTGTTGTTGAGGTAATAAAATAAAATGCAGGTAAGCACTTTGAAATCTATAAAGCCCATAAAAATGGATGGTATTATTATTATTCTGATGGCAGTTTAAAAGTTAATTAATAACATCAGTTTAAAATCTATATAATCAAGAAAGCTGTACTCAACTTTGGTTAGTTTTGTAGACAACACACACATGATAAATATTAAAGAAGTACCATTTTTCTCTGCTGAGATTAGTTTATTATGATACTCAATCAGAAAAGTTAGTTAATATGAGTATTTTGTTTATCATTCAGGAATAAGATATTACCACTTTAATTTGATGTATGTTGTAGTATAGCGTATGACAAGTTTATTGAAGGTTTTTGTTGAGCACAGCTGCCCTCTTTGGCCTCAGAATTAACTTCTCACAGAAATGTCTTATTATTGTGTTATCAGATTAATGACTATTTGTAAAGCCCCATATAGATGAAAAGCACTCTATAATGCTTAGCATTTATTGCTAATGTCTGACATGGTTAAGCTCTCTTCAAAATGCAGCTACTGCTTGATGAGTTGTTAAATAACATGACGTGCCAAAAATGGCAGCTGCTATAATATCATGTTAATCAATTCATGATTATAGCAATAATTAGAATTTTTAATATTAAATAGTTATAACTTTTAATCCATTATTCTTTGAAAGTAGTTATTGTCTCAGAAAATTAAGGCACTGAAAACTGAAATAATTCATTTGATTCCATACATGAAGTTGGTATAGAATAAGACCCAAGCTTCTGTAAAAATCCTGAGTCACTGATGTTGTAGAGCTGCACTGTACAGTATGGTAAGTACTATTAATGACATGTGGCTATTGAATTTGGAAACAAGGCTAGTGTGACTGGGAAACTGAATTTTAAAATTTTACTTAACTTTTGTAATTAAGTTAAAAACATGATATTCAATTTAGTGACTTAAAATTTTTAAGAATGTGTGGAATAACTTGGGTACCTGAAACTGCTTCTTCAACTGTAAATTTTATGAAATCTAAATACAGATAAAGTATTTCCAATGAAAATTTAACATATGACTTGAGATGTAGATCATTTAAAGTTCTGTACGTGGCTTACATTATCTTTCTATTGGACAACTTTGCTATATAGGTTTAAAGACATACAACAAACTATGATATGGACCCTACTTCCTCTTCTATCCTTGTAATTAAACCATAGGAAGTTGAAGAAGGATATGTGGGTGTTCAAAATGTCAGTTCTGATAGTGGTGGAATCATGAAGAGTAATAAGTCTTTTCTTTGATACGTGAATACTTGACCTTCGGGATCCCTAACCTGGAATTACCTCAGTGATATGCTATTAATTGATTAATAACTAGCTCTCCAAGAAAATGAAACAAAACAAAAAACCCAACCTATTTGTAGAGTTAGCCAATTTCCATAATGTAAATATAGTACTCCTACCATGGCTGATTTTGAGCTACCAACATGGTGTCACTGAACTTGGACTTGGGAAGAGATGCACATAATTGACACTCATAAGGCCACAGGAGCCAACCGCAATGCACCATTGGAATACTTTGAGTTCCTGACATCTATATTTCTTAAAAGATGTGTATGTATGTATGTCATAGGGGCTGAAATAGATCAACTTTAAATTAAATTCTGCCCTATAGCAAAAAGTATTATTAGGATGACTAGCTTTGGGAAAGCAGGGTATTCTGTTTTCTTTAAGCCTTTGGAACCTAAGTGGCTATAAAAACTGATTCTTCCCCAAATCTCTTCCTTGAGAATATAGATTTGTGGTTATATGAAGCAATTTTATAAACTGTAAAATGGTAAAAACAGGTAAAGATATTATTCAATTTTGATTAAGCAAGATGCATGATTTTAACTTAGAAACTTTACAGGCCAACTATATAACAAAGATTTGTGAATAGAGGTTTCTTGGGGACATGGTAAGGGCATAGGTAGATGACCTTTGGAACTGATATAAATTCTGACATATTGAGAATTTTATACATGTAAAATATCTGTACGAGGTCCGAATTCTGTACTAAAGTTCAATAACTTTATGATTGTTGTTAGCTAAGATATGTTGAAACCATTCCATTTATTTAGAAATTCTTGTTTCTATATTAGATCCTTTGGGCACCTTAATGTTACACTTTTGGCTACACTTCCAAATTTTAGTACTGTATAAAGTAAGTCTTTTAAAGGAACTATTTAAGAGGATGTAATTCAAAAGTATCTTTTGAATAAAGCAATTTCCCTTCTAGGACATACTTTTGGAGAATATTCAAACTTATTTTTTTCAGTAAATATGAAAAAATAATATTTTTCCACACAAAGTTGTATGTTGGCTAGAATTTTGTAGTGTCTTAGTTTGGGTTCTATTCTGTCATATCTAATCAAGTGCCAAAAAATTTAGTGCTAGAAACGACTTAGACGTCTAATTCTATCTCCTTGTTTTATAAATGAGCAAACTGAGACCCAAAAGAGTGACTTTTTAAGTGACTTGACTAGTTTAAACTTGACTAGTTTAGCCAAGATTAGAACTCAGATTTCCTGATTACCATTTTAGTATTCTTTAAGTTGGTACCATATTACTACATGAGTCTATTTGTCTATCCACATTTTGGGATTACTGATAGAAGACATTTTTGTTAGACTCCACACTAGCCACATTGACACATATTCTATTTTTTCTTTAATTTCATGGTTTTATTAGTTACTCTTAATGTTATATACCAGTCCTCAAGCAAAATTCCTTAACTATTTACTTGCAGAAAATTGCCAGTAATTCTATCCTCGATCAACATAATTTACTATTTTGACTAATATATAAGAAAACTTGAGACATTTGACTCCTTTCTTAAAAGGAGAAAAAGTAGGGTTAAAGCCAAAATTTGTACCTTTCTCCACAGGAAAAGACTATTACCTTTTGCTTAGTGAGTTCTGAAAATTGACACCTTGTTTCAGAATATAGTAATCTAGTATTTCAGAATTCAAAAATATGTAAATAATATTTAAATTATGGAAAGGTCCATGGAAAGGTCCACTTGAAAATACCTAAATCAGAGAAAAATCTATATTTAAGGTAATTAAGAATTGATAGTATTTAATGTGTCAGATTCTGTGATTGACAACCTTATGTCACCACAAAGAAAGGAACAAAGGTCTGATCATCATGTCATTCTTAGAAACTTTACTGAAAACTGTTCATCTCCTGCATTATACACGTAATACAGTTTTATGTAGACCTCTGCAGCCGAGCAAACCAGTTAGTCTTTTATGTGCTTATAATTATGAAATATTTAGGATTATATCTTGAGGCAAAGATGCCCAAAGGTGGGAAGGTACAGATCAAAAGTGACATCATGACATATAATAAAGAAGGATAGGTGAAGCAGAGCCCAAAGTAGGTTGGCATGAATATACCTCATAAGTCAAGCAAGTAATATAACCTCTCAAGTACAGCAAAGGAAGTTAAACAGTTAACCGCAGTTTAAATGGTTTGTAGAATTAAAAACTTCTTTTGTAAGTTAATTTGAGAAGAATTTTGTATTCATAAGATATTTTAAGTATAAGAGCAAATCTTTACCTTCATCCATCTATCATCTGTTGGATATAACTTTTATACACTTTTACAGTGGTACCATGACTTTACAGTAAAACCACAAGGCATTGTAGGATGAAAAAAACACTAAAAATCAAGCTTTTAACTGATTTTTTTAATGACATGGGAATGTGATGATTACATACCATTGGATAACAAAAAGGAAGATAAATAAATAATAATTTTGTTAAATATATGCATAGAAAAAAGTAAATATACTTATCTCTGGGTGATAATATACTGATTTACCTCTTTATATTGTGTTCTTTATATTGCATTCCCTAAAGTTCTCCATTAAGCACAAATAAACTTTTATATCAGAATTTTAAAATACATTTTAAAAAGGAGATGGCAATTTATAAAGCTATATCTTTTTTTATAGCATAGTATCTGAAAGGTCATGTGATAAATGTATTTGGAAAGATAATGTATTTGGAAGAATTTCATAATATGCAAATTACAGTGTAGACAGCCAGATTAAGTGCCACTAGAATGTCTTTGAATAGGATATCTTTTATATTTTCATTTCTATACATATAAAGATTATATAAAAGAAGTTGTTCCCCCATTTTTCTTTTTCTAAAAACTATTCTTTGAATCTCATTGTTACAGATGAACTACTAGGTGTCCCCTACATGACTTTGAATTTTATAGTAACAGGTGTTTTGCTGAGTACCTGAGCACTCCACTAAAGGTGTTTCCCAGACCAGATTCTGTCAAATGCAATATGAGCAGAAGTGAGGTGTAATGATTCCTGGGTTGTAGTCTAGGATGTAAATCTTCGATGATGTAGATGAAGGCTATACCTTAGAGATGACAAAGCAACACAGTAGGAGCCTGATAATCTGACACCAGCATGAATGATCAGTCCTGGAACATGTCCCAGGATTATTATGCAAGAAGGAAATAAAATTCTTTGCTAAGTGATTGTTGTTTTGTGGTCTCTTGTCCTCAAAGAGGACAGTCCTGGAACATGTCCCAGGATTATTATGCAAGAAGGAAATAAAATTCTTTGCTAAGTGATTGTTGTTTTGTGGTCTCTTGTCCTCAAAGAGGACAGTCCTGGAACATGTCCCAGGATTATTATGCAAGAAGGAAATAAAATTCTTTGCTAAGTGATTGTTGTTTTGTGGTCTCTTGTTTTACAACATCCTCAATTATCTTTTTTTATTTTTTAAAGAAAATGAAATTTTATTAATATTGTTTTCTACATTCTAGGATGTTGTTGCGGAGCAGTTGGGAGGGGGAGAGGGGAAAGGGGAAGGAAATGGGATGGAAGAAGAAGGAAGGAGGAGGAGCAGGATTGAGGCCTGTGGACTCCCCAGATTCCCACCAGGGAGACCAGTGGGCTTCCAGCCGTGGCTTGGTTATTGCTGGGCTGGGTGGAGATGTCAAGGGGGTGTGGCAATAGCCCCCACCAGCCCAGCTCAGGAACCTGGGGCCCTTCTTGCTGATGCTTGCTGGTCATCACTGGACTGGTTGAGTGGGGGGGGTGGGCGGGGGCGTGGTCGAGGCCCTTGGGCCTTCACTGCCCTGGCTCCGGAGAACCTGGGGCGCCTCCTGTGGGGGCTTGGGAGTCATCACTGTACTAGTTGCTCATATGGGGGGTGGGGCATGGACAAGGCCCTCGGCACCCCCTGCCACCCTGGCTCAGCTCAGTGGTCACCACTGGGCTGGTTGCTTATGCAGGGGTTAGGGGAAGTGGGTGTGGATGAGGCCCTCAGCTCCACCGCCACCCCTGCTCAGGAGAGCCCCAGGCTTAGGAGAGGCCCAGGCTTTTCCTGCAGAAGCTTGGTGGTAGGCGCTGGGGTGGTTGCACTTGTCAGCAGGGTGTGGCTGAGGCCCTTGGCCCCCATCCTCAGGACTGGCTGTGGGTGTTGGGGGCATGGCTAAGGGCCCCAGCCCTCCTCCCTTCCTGGCTTGGTAGCCCAGGGGACTTCTGGTCCTTCTAAGTGTTCTTCAGTGAAGTGAGACCTTTACTAATCAAACCTTGTCTCTGGTTGTGGGTACTTTGTTTTTTCTTTCAGTTCTGTGTTGGATTATTTGCTGTTCCCACGACTTAAACTCTGCACTGTAACTAATTTGTTGTCCTTTGATTACTTCTAAAATGGGGGAACTTCCTGTGGGGACCTCTGAGTTGGGCTAAATTGCTGCTTTGCTGCTGATTCTCTAGGGAAGGCTTTTTGTGCAGCTCAGGCTTAATAATTGACTATAGGTACTTCCATATCTGGTGAAATCTGATGCACCTGGATTGTATAGAAACACTGGTCTGGGCCTGAGTCTTTCTTTTTTTTTTCCTTTTTTGTCTTTTTTTCGTGACCAGCAATGGATTGCAACCCTCAGTGTCGCGCCCGTACTGGACCGGGACTGGCAACGGGATCGCAACCCTCGGTGTTGCACCCGCACCTCGCTCAGCCAGTGAGCGGCCGGTCTGTATGTGGGATCTGAACCCTCGGCGGGAGCGCCGCCGCGCTCCCAAGCAGCGCACTGTAGCAGTGCGCCACCGGCCCGGCCCGTGGGCCTGAGTCTTTTCATCTAATTGCACCCCTTGTAATTCTATATTCCTCACCAGTCTCCTCTGAGTGGTCCTGCACTACTGATTGGGGGGCAGATCAGCTATCCTTGCTATGCCCCAGTGTTCCCCTGGTGTGCCCATGCTCCAAACACTTCCCATGGGACAGGCCATGCTCCAGTCCCTTGTGATGGCTCACTAGCCTCTGAGTGGCTCCCTTTTTTCAGTTGTTGTGGCTCCTTGGTCCTGTGTGGTTGAAACATGGTGCAGCAGGGAGGCACCAGGATGAAGTCAAGATGTTTGTGGGGAGGGTGAGAATGCCACTTCCCCCAACAAGGATGAGATCCTGATACTCTGAACCTTGTGGCCCTCTTCTCCCCTGCTGCCTCCAAGCACTTTCATCCGAAAGGCACAGCTGAGGCTTTTGACCAGCTCCTGCTCCGTGCACTTAGCAGCTCCAGCCTTAAAGCAGCCATGGCATGAAATGGTCGGAGCATATTTTTCTTTTTCTCATCGTGGCTTCTCCCACCTTGATGCACTCTGTAGGTCTCTCCTCTTTCCCTGAGCTCTAGTGGCCCCAGCTTGGCTGTTGTTGCTTTTTTATAGTTGTAAATTAGTTGATTTGTGGGAGAGAGTGATGCTGGGGACCATCTATTCTGCCATCTTGACTGGAAGCCCTCTGGAGATAGTCTTTAATGAAGTAATTAAGTTAAAATAAGTTCACTAGAATGGGCCCTAATCTAATATGACTGGTCTCCTTATAAGAAGAGGAAATTATAAATGGTGTTGATGATAACCCTTGAATTTCTGTTGTATGCAGTTGTATGAATGGTGGTGTCATTCACTGAGAAGGGGACCTTGCAGACAAACTAGATTTGGGGTCAGTTTTATTCATACTGATTTTATAATCCTTTTTATATTTTAAGTGGAGATGTCAAGCAGTTGAATGTACAGTCAGGAGTTCAGGAGAGAAAGCTGAACTGTATACCAACTTTGGGAGATATTAGCATGTATGTGATTACTTAGAGAGGCTATAGAATACTAGGTGAAAGGGATCCAGGGCCAATTTTGGAGGAACAGAAAAACTAACAATAGAAACAGAAGGAATGGCTAGAAAAGTAGTTAGGAAGGAAATAATGAAAGAATTATGTCACAGAACTGAAAAGAAGACAGTTTCATTGTGGAGAGAATAGTTAATATTTACTGTTGAAAGGGTCATAAAATTTGAGGACTTAAAAATTCCTACTGAATTTAATGTCTTTGGGGGCAAGGGGAGTCACTATAACTTAGTGAAAACTATTTTGGTGGAATAATTTGATAAGCGGCCAGATAGGAATGGATCGAGGAGTGAATAGACAGTGGAACAGCTCTAGATGTTTGTTCCCCCAAAGTTCTTTACTAGATTTCCATTACTTGGAGATTTCTTCCACTTAAACCCTATCATATAGTGCTGACCCCTCTTGTCTTAGATTTTCAAAAAATTGTGGGACAGCTTATCTTCTTGGAGCATTGAATCAGTATACCTGAAAGTACATTAATTTCCTTTCTCCCAGAAGAGACATTGGTGGCCTGCAATATGGAGACATACTTGATTCTTTCCTTTCCCTTATTTCTAAAGTAGATGACTATGGGATATACAATATATGTCAGTATATTATATATCTTAAGAACTAGGGCTGGCCCCGTGGCTCACTCAGGAGAGTGCGGCGCTGGGAACGCCTAGGCTGTGGGTTCGGATCCTATATAGGGGTGGCCGGTGCACTCACTGGCTGAGCGTGGTGCTGACCACACCGTGCCGATGTGATCCCCTTACCGGGCCAAAAAACAAAAAACTGACCCCATATCCAAATCATGGGATTACTTTGGGAGTCTTTTTTTAGAGCTCTGTGACCCAGTCATCTGGCTATAGTTGATTGGCCCAGCTTGGGTCAGGAAGCCTCTACCAGAGTCCTTCCCTGGAAATTTTGGAACAAATGAGAAAGAGAATAATTTTTCCCTCTGCATGCCTAAACTGAAAGATGTAAAGTTTGGGTTCTACAGGTAGACATACTTGCTGCCTTAACAACCTGAGAAGAGAAAAATGTCTTTAGAGCAAGAAAAAATTAAAGCAAGTCTGAAGAGCTTTAAAATTTCTGGTTCCAGCTATTTCTAAGGTACAGCTACATTCCTACCCTTTGGTACTAGCATGTATTTCATGATCCCAATGACATATTTCTAAAGTTATTTTGAGATGGGTGTCTTTCAGTTATCCTTACCTACATAAACTCACAGGTCAAATCCTACCTGCAACCTCTTAGCAGTGTGTAAAGTTAACTGAGGAGTTTAATCAAATACATTTAAAGTAATTGCTGATAAGGAAGGACTTCAAAAAGAAAAAAAAAAAGAAAGAGAGTTGGTTTTTATTTTTCTTACAGCCATTTTGTTACTAATTTCCTCCATTACTGCCTTCTTTTGTGTTTAGTTGATTTTTTTGTAGTGACATGTTTTGATTCCCTTCTCATTTCTTTTCGTGTGTATTCTATTAATTTTTTTGTATGGGGGGTATCATGGGGATTATATACAACATTCTAAAGTATAACAATCTAATTTGAGTTGATACCAAGTTAACTTCAATTGCATGCAAAAATTCTACAGCTTTGTCCCTCTCCCCCTACTTTGTTATTGATATCACAAATTATACCTTTATACGTAACTACTAACGTAGATTTATAATTATTTTTATGCATTTGTATTTTAATTCCAGCTGAAAGTAAGAAGTGGCATTACAAACCAAAATTACACTAACATTGGTTTTTATATTGCCTGTGTATTTACCTTTATAGGAGATCTTTACATCTTTACATGGCTTAAAGTTATTATCTAATATTATCTATTATCTATTATCCTCTCATTTCAACCTGTGGGACTCGCGTGAGCATTTATTATAGGACAGGTCTAGTGATAATGAACTCCGCTTCTGTTTACCTGAGAATGTCCTAATTTCTCCCTCATTTTTGAAGGAGAGTATTGCTGGGTATGAAATCTTGGTTGAGGCTGGCCAGTTAGCACAGTTGGTTAGAGTGTGGTGTTATAACACCAAGGTCAGTTGTATGGGTCCTCATACTGGCCAGCCAGAAAAAGAAAGAAAGACAAAAAAGAAACCTTGATTGATAGGGTTTTTTTCTTTTAGTGCTTTAATTATGTTCCATCCCACTGCCTTCTGACCTCCAATGTTTCTGCTGAGAAATCAGCTCATTATCTTATTGAGGGTCCCTTGCTTCTCTCTTGCTGCTTTCAAAATTTTCTTTTTTTTTGTCCTTTTTGAGACTGGCCACACTGCGCTCAGCCAATGAGAGCACTGGCCATCCCTATATAGGATCCGAACCCGCGGCGGCCCAGCGCCACACTCTCCCGAGTGCACCATGGGCTCGGCCCTTGTCTCTGTTTTTCAACAGTTTATAACATGTCCTGGTGTGGGTCTCTTTGGGTTGATTATTCTTTAAATTCAGTGAGCTTCTTAAATTTTGTATGTCTTTCTTCAAATTTGGGAGGTTTTTGGCTATTATTTCTTCAAATAATCTCTTTGCCCCTTCTCCTTATGGAATTCTCCTTATGGAATTCTTGTAATGTGTATGCTAGTATACTTGGTGGTGTCCCATAAATTCCTTAGGTTCTGCTCACTTTTATTCTTTTTCCTTTTTAGAATTAATAATTTCAAATGTTGTACCTTAAAGTTGACTGATTATTTCTTTTGCCTTCTACAATCTGCTGTTGAGCCTCTATAGTGAATTTTTTGTTGTTGTTGTTAAATTTTTATTTTGTCAATATACACTGTATATGATTATTATG
>NW_007744355.1:0-596 GCF_000696425.1 Galeopterus variegatus
GAACAAACATTCAGGAGCAAAAATCCAGGCTTTAGACTTCTCTCCCAGCTGGTGCACTGGGGTTTTTAGACTTCTTTTTTGCATTTTTTCATTAAAGAGAATTTGCAATAAGGATAAAAAGCAAAATCTTTACTCTCACTTACAAATATCACCTATGATACTCCTAAATACAGGGTTACATGTTTTATAGTCTTTTTTATAGATATCTACTTAAACGTATGAGATTGAGATTATAATACACACTGCTTGTTATTTTGATTTTTTAAAAATTTGTAAGCNATATATATATATATATACACACACAGACACATATATATGAAGACTATAAAATATATACCCAGATATTCATAGGTGAACAGGTGGTATCTTTGGGCAAGAGTAAACATTTTGCTTTAATCCTTCTTGAAAATTCTCTATAATTAGAAAAATGCAGACAACTTTTTAAAAGACCCACATATGCCATTTAATATATGGCACCATATAATATATAATTATATAGATAACATTATATATACAACTTTTCCAAGTTTATAAACCTGTATAAAATGTATGCCTCTGTAAAATATGTAAAAACTTTATAAAAATTTATACACGCT
>NW_007744355.1:2348-6007 GCF_000696425.1 Galeopterus variegatus
ATATAAACTCACAGTTTGAATCAAGAAATGGTAGAATTCTTGAATAGAGCAATAACTAGTGACAATGCAGGAGGGATGTGCTCTTTAGTAAGTCATCAAGGAACTACCTACCAAAAAGGCTTTTGGATCTATACCAATATTGACAGGTGGCTTCTTTCAACTGTAAAACAAGAAAGGATTCTCATGCTGTAAAATCTGTTTCAGAGCAACGAAAGAAGAAAGCTTCAGCCACACATGGATTTCAATTCCATCTGCAAACTACTAACCAGGTGTATGAATTAGGGCACATGACATAAACTCTTCAAACCTCATGAACATCTGTAACTTGAGGATAATAATAGCTAGCCTGTATTTAGCCTTTCCACGTGATCGGAATTCTTACTTGCATTTTTGGGTAGTAACTGTTTTGATCCTCACAACACTATGAGATTCTATTATTATCCTTATTCCTATTTTATAGATGAGAAAATGAGGCCCAGAGAGGTTTTTTTTTTTTTTTTTTTACTCTTTATGAATATTCATGGAGTACAAAGCTAATTCTTAACTCTCCTGCCCAAGATGTGATGAGGCCCAGAGAAGTTAAGTCAATCTCTCAACGTTACACAGCTTGAGGCTATAAAACTAATTTTGCCATAGGTGTGAGAATAAAGTAAGACAGTTCTGAGCTGCCTTAATCCGACTTTGCTTAATGCAACATCTTGAAGCTATTTGCATTTTTCTCTGATATTTCTCAGGACACTCTAATTTACGAAATTCTCTCAATTTATAAAAGTAATTGTGCATCTTCGTATCATGTCCCCTGTATTTCCTTTAAAATAATTATTTTTAGACAGCTTTTACAACCCTAGTACTATGTGTATAAAACATTTGGCTGATTCTATCACAAGATAGGAAAATAAATTTTTATGATGTTAAAATATGTTAAAATGTTTGGAGAATATGCCAAAAACTTATTCCCAGAAGTTCGGAGGATTCAGACATACAATTAAAGCAGAGTTTTATTTTTTCACTAGCTAAAGTAGCGTGGCCATTTGTTGGTTGCAATAAAAAAAAAAGAAAAACAAATAAATAAAAAAAGATAATTCCCTTGGCCTACTTGTTTTGAAAATATAGGATTCTTTACAAAAATTAAATACAGAAAATAAGTAGAAAAATCAATATAAACTGCATGTTTTCAAAAATTTTGCCAAAAATACGACTTCAAACACTTTATATGGTATGCTTGAAATTTGCAGTATAAATAGCCATAATTCCATTTTAATAAAATGCAAATACATGTATGAGTGTTAAATGACTCTATCAAAAAATCTGCACAATTTTCCTGCTCAGAGCTGTAGAAATCAATGCATCTCTCCACCTTGTATTCGTGGACATTCTCTTCTTTCTTATTGTAGGTAAAAAGCAGCTTTTTCGAGCACTAAGCCTTAAGGCAAACTGAAACTCAAATAGGCCCCAAGATGGTGTGGAACCAGCCCTATTCATCTTTCCTGGTTATTCAGGCACAGTTGGTTCTGAAGGTGAAGAAATAGATATACAGCTCTTTCCACTACTTGCCTGCCAGCCCTACTGGCAACTTGAACACTCCTGGGCACGAATACATTCACTGAGATGCAGTTTAAACACCATAGGATTAACTATGAACCTAAAGAAATCTAAAAATAAACTTCTATATCTAAGAACCTAAATGCTGTCCATCAGCTGTTTTCTAACCTGCTTCTCTTAGAATCTTTAAATATGTTTATGGGGCTGTCCAGTTAGTTCACTTGGTTAGAGTGTGGTGTTGGTAACACCAAGGTCAGGGATTCCATCACCATGCTGGCTGGCCATATATATATATATATAGATATCCTAAGCCATGTTGCTACTTTTGAAATAAGTATAATAGTTTTGCCTTGCTTGCAAACCTTGTCTAAAATAAGCTGTAGTCACTTATCAAAACCAAGAAAACATGAGAATAATTTGTTAAATAACCAAAAGTTTATTTCTATATGCTTCTGTCCATGAAAAACTAGAATCACGCACATATTAGAAAACTAAGACTGAATGTGTGAGAATCAGGCTTCCTAATTCAACATAAACCACAAGGTGATTTTTGTCTTTATTTTCTTTTGCATGTTGTCCAGCGCTTAGGTTGCTCTGTGGAATCCAGATATAGCAGAGAAAGTCATTACTCTGCAAAGTTAGCCTGGTACCTTTGTGCTGAGAAGACTTGACCGTAATAATCAAAATCAGACAACACACATATCAGTGTGGACAAGTCTTCATCAGTCACAGAAAACCCTGGTACTGACCATCTTCTTCCAAGCAAGGTCCATGTAAGAGGCTGTCTTGGGTTGTAAGTGGAACTCGTAATCTTCAAGAACGCTATATTCCTACAATGAAGATGGCACCTGCTGACTTGCCACTGAACAGCTTCCTTGAGTCCTCAGGAAGAAGCTGATTAGAATTAGCTCCTACTGGAGAATGAGTTGACCACAGATGATGTCTCTTTTTGGCAACAAATAAAACATTGGCATTCAGTTTCCTCGAGAAAATCCTTGCTATATTAATAGTTTAATATAGATTCAACACTACCACCAAAGCCCATGAGATCTGCGGAACGTTACCCAGTTTGTTTAATTCTCAGTTACACCTGAGAAAGAGCAAAGCAGTCCCTGACTGTCATATTGTCACTTAAGCCCAGGCAATGCTGTGAAGTCCCTTATGGACAGGCTGTGGCAAGAGAATTTGCAATAAGGATAAAAAGCAAAATCTTTACTCTCACTTACAAATATCACCTATGATACTCCTAAATACAGGGTTACATGTTTTATAGTCTTTTTTATAGATATCTACTTCTGCTGTACCGTTACAATGAAGATGGCACCTGCTGACTTGCCACTGAACAGCTTCCTTGAGTCCTCAGGAAGAAGCTGATTAGAATTAGCTCCTACTGGAGAATGAGTTGACCACAGATGATGTCTCTTTTTGGCAACAAATAAAACATTGGCATTCAGTTTCCTCGAGAAAATCCTTGCTATATTAATAGTTTAATATAGATTCAACACTACCACCAAAGCCCATGAGATCTGCGGAACGTTACCCAGTTTGTTTAATTCTCAGTTACACCTGAGAAAGAGCAAAGCAGTCCCTGACTGTCATATTGTCACTTAAGCCCAGGCAATGCTGTGAAGTCCCTTATGGACAGGCTGTGGCATTCTCCTGTTGAGCGCACACACACACACAAACCCACACACACGCACACACACAAATCATGGAACAGCATTATCAAGCATTATCAGTGACAGCTGTTTCTTTGTCAATCACGGCTTTAGCCTGCATTTAATTTTTCCTCCTCTAACATAAGACGGAGTACGATAACCAGTCATATGATTACCATAACTTCGTAATAGTATCTATTCCAAACCCAAGTCCAATTTCCTTGAACCAATCGTAAAATCACTTAACAAAAGCTCAAATTCTGTAACTCGTTTCTAGCTTCCTCATAGTGACACAATCTCTAGGGTTTTTTTTTTTTTTTGCTGTAAAGAGTCAATTAACCCAACTTTGTTCACGAAGAGAGGTGCTTTAGTGGTATTCAAAGAGGATAAAGATAATAGTAATGCTCTCATAGGATTTTTGTAAGAATGAAATATGATAATATACTCATATGCAATTTC
>NW_007744355.1:6113-7935 GCF_000696425.1 Galeopterus variegatus
ACAGAAAGCAAGCAAGAGTCAGTATAAAAAGGCTGGTTAATTAGCTTGGCAGGTATACAATATAAATTTTAATGTTCTAAAGTACTGATTTGGAATATACTTAAAATATTTAAACTCAAAAAAATTCTTAGTAAGTTACTACAGCAAAAATGCTATAGTTATGGATAAGTGGGAGATTTCTGCCTTTATTGTTCTTGCTGGTTTTGGCGGGGTATTTTTTGGCAGCTGGCTAGCGTGGGTTCCAAATCCTTGATCTTGGTGTTATAACACCAGGCTCTAAACAACTGAGCTAACCATCCAGACCCAGTTCTTGCTGTTTTAACCTAATTGCAATTGATGGAATTTTTCTCTACAATGTGTTTAGATGTACATCNGTAATGCTCTCATAGGATTTTTGTAAGAATGAAATATGATAATATACTCATATGCAATTTCTGAGCAAAATGCTTCAAAGTATGGATTTATCATTATTATATCAGGCTCTGGAGAAATGTATCAGCTAGAGTTAGCATCCCTGAGGTCAATAATGTTTCTCTCTGACCCTAGAGTCAAAGGGTTTCATGGACTGATAAAAATTCACCAATTCTTATGCAACTTACTGAGGCATCTTACTCAGGTTTTCCTAACTGAACAATCAAGCCTTTTCTCAAATGTTGATACTTAATCGAATCAGAACCAACATAGCCCAAAACATCTGACTCAATGTTACAGACAATACTCTACTATCACAAACATTAATGGTCACTGGACAGTTCTCATGTCTTCCATTATCTTATGTGTTATGAAGGCAAATGGCTCAATTAATTACAGAGGGGGATAAGAGCCTTGAATTTTATATACTTTTCTTTAAAAAAAAGTCCTGATTGATATCAGCTATGATGGCAATAAATCCTGATGGTTATCCATGTGGCTCGGGAGATAACCACTTGGATTCCAACTNTTTTTTTTATTTCATTCTCCTCTTTGTAACCAAACACCTCTGTGACATTCGTTTGCTTTTGGCCAACAAAACAAAAACATCTGCAAAATGTCTTCCTTCTGATCTTGTCTTCACTTTGGGTCAGATGGGCATCTCAACTCTAAGACCAAATACTAATTCTGCTTTGGGAAATGGTTTGGGAGCCACGAGAATAAGTCATACAGACCCCTTCACAGACATTCCGAAAGGTTCTGTGATGAGTCTGACACATGAATTCTGTCTGAAGAGCTAGTATTCCACATTTGGCATTCATTGGACATTCATTAAACATTGAGAGGTGACAGATAATATTTAGAGACACCTAAAAGGATATTTAGTCCACAGAAATGTCCTGCCACAGCATGCCATGACTTTATTTACAAAATGACTTCCAGGTGAATCCCCTTATGTTGGAGTGAGAAAACGTTCTAAAACTTGCTTTTTAACCCCAGAAATATTTATGTGTACCATGCTATTGAATGAAATCAGCAGGAGAGGCTAGTCACATAAAAGCTACAAGTGAACTCATCCAAGCCAAATGGAGTGAAAAGAAAATAGAGCCCATGATGAATATAGAGTCAGCAGAAGTGCATGGGGTTCCTTCAACATGTATGCCAAGAAATGGCATAATTTAAAATTACTTCTTATGATGCTTAAAAGGGGACAGGCCCATCACAGGGAGAAGAGTCTCCAGATTCCTTACAGAAAATTACTGATTCATGGATCGCTATCATAGACAGTGATGAGAAGATTTTTCCTTGCAGAAGGAGGTCTCTAATGAGGAGATCTGACGACTAAAACAATTTTTTTTCTATTCAAAACACTTATATTGTGGACCATTTGAGAAACAACTGGGAAAATGAC
>NW_007744355.1:9117-9888 GCF_000696425.1 Galeopterus variegatus
AAAGCTAGCCGTAAAGACTAAAATTACACTCAAATCTACCTCCACGCATCTTTCTTTCTTGGAGCTGGCCATAAAGAAATTCTCTGACTTACCTTGTCTGATTGCAAGTCATAAGACCCTCCCCTTCCAAAAAGGGTCCTACCCCACACCCTGGAAAATGAACACTACACAGAGACGCCAGGAAGAACCTAGACAGACAGACCGTGCTGGGTTTCCCCACTCAGTCTATGAGCATCAGATCCACTTTTCTTTTCCAATCACATTTCTACATGGCTGTACCTGCTTCATAGAACCTAAGCATAAACATGGACAGTTTTCCCTACATCTTTGGGTCTTCATTCTGAAGGTTCCCATGTCACATAAACTATGACATAATAAAATTTGTTATGCCTTTTCTTCATATTAATCTCTGTTTATCAGATGACTTTACAGAGAACCTTCAGGGGGTTGAAGGGGATGTCCCTTGACCCCTACAAGGGTCTGGATTTGTTTCTTTCCCATGTGGGGCTGGAAGATTCCTAAAATCAGGGAACATGTGTTACATATGAGCCCCAAAGAAATTTAGGAAGTGAATGGAAGGAGATTTAAAGTATAGTCAGCCATCCATATCCGTAGGTTCCACATCTGTGGATTCAACCAACCTTGGATTGAAAATATTCCCAAAAAGAAAAAAAATTGAAAAAATTGCACCTGTATTGAACCTGTATAGGCTTTTTTTCCTGGCCATTATTTCCTACACAATACAGTATAACAACTATTTACATAGCGTTT
>NW_007744355.1:11692-12106 GCF_000696425.1 Galeopterus variegatus
AAAAAAAGAAAAAAAAAAAAAAAAAAAAAAGGACAAACCTGTGATTATTAGAGGTGGGAAAAGAGGAGAGAGGGGAGTTTGAAAAATTGGTTAAGGGTCACAAACAATGATTATGTTTTGTAAAGACGAGTGTACTAATTATCCTGATTTGATCATCCCATATTGTACACGGGTATTGCTATTCAACTCTGTACCTCACGAATATGTATAATTAATTATGTTTCAATTACAAAAAGAAAATAATAAAAAAAGATGTTTCATGTGTCTATTAAATTGTCACCTATCAGGGCAAAGTTGCAATGTGATATAAAATGACATTTGGATCAAGAGTTAGAGGTTTCCATAGCCAACCACATTTACCTAGCTTGACATGATAATGTGAAAAATTGTACTTTACCTTCAGACATTTTTTTT